>NW_019944727.1:50101-51224 GCF_002910315.2 Salvelinus sp. IW2-2015
GAAACACCCCACACCCCCACATTACACACACACACACACCCACATTACACACACACCCCCACATTACACACACACTCCCACATTACACACACACCCCACACCCTACACACACACCCCCACATTACACACACACCCCCAATTACACACACACCCCCACATTTACAACACCACATACTGACTCTACACACACGTACACTCACATACAATCATCATATGCGTTGCTTCTACTCTGTTTATCATATATCCTAATGCCCTGTCACCTGACTCTATACACATATCTACCTCTGTCACTCCAGTATCCCTGCACATTGTAAATGTGGTATTGGCCAGAGGATGTGAGCTGAGTTGAGCGGTTGGAAATCCCACTCATTACTCATTGAGAAGTACCAACTCCTTTCCAAATGCTCTGCAAAAAAACGCTCCTCGCTCACCTTCATTAAAATCACAATTTAAYCAACACCCATCAATTTTTGTGACTGCCTGGACCTACCAATTGGTTTTGAAGTATTGAAATCAAACCATATGATTTGAATTAAAGTATTATATAAACATGAAAAGGAGAATGTAAGAAGCGCCCATCATTTAAAAAAGGCTACATGTCATATTAAACAGCATATAAACACTCTAGATAGGTCAGGAGCCAGACGGGGAGACTAAGAAGGAATAGAAATGAATTATTTAGGCTATATTATTTCAAATATTTCAAGGCAATAGCGTACAAAGAAATACATTGTGACACACTAGGCTGGTAGGGAGTCAGGGACATTAATAACTCAGCATTTAAACAACATTTTGTTGAATTAAATCAATATAGCCTACAAGTTGCGCATACACAGTTGAAGTCAGAAGTTTACATACACTTAGGTTGGAGTCATTAAAACTTGTTTTTCAACCACTCCACAAATGTCTTGTTAACAAACTATAGTTTTGGCAAGTCCGACAGGACATCTACTTTGTGCATGACACAAGTCATTTCTCCAACAATTATTTACAGACAGATTATTTCACTTATAATAATTCACTGTATCACATTTCCAGTGGTTCAGAATTTTACATACACTAAGTTGACTGTGCCTTTAAACAGCTTGGAAAAGTCCAGAAAATGATGTCATGGCTTTAGAAG
>NW_019944727.1:57292-63334 GCF_002910315.2 Salvelinus sp. IW2-2015
ACTTCTGATAGGCTAATTGACATAATTTTAGTCAATTGGAGGTGTACCTGTGGATGTATTTCAAGGTCTACCTTCAACTCAGTGCCTCTTGGCTTGACATCATGGGAAAATCAAAAGAAATCAGCCAAGACCTCAGAAAAAAATGGTAGACTTCACAAGTCTGGTTCATCCTTGGGGGCAATTTCCAAACGCCTGAAGCTACCACATTCATCTGTACAAACAATAGTACGCAAGTATAACACCATGGATCACGCAGCCGTCATACCGCTCAGGAAGGAGAAGCGTTCTGTCTTCTAGAGATGAACGTACTTTGGTGCGAAAAGTGCAAATCAATCCCAGAACAACAGCAAAGGACCTTGTGAAGATGCTGCAGGAAACAGGTACAAAGGTATCTATATGCACAGTAAAACGATCCTATATCGACATGGTCTGATGAAACAAAAATAGAACTGTTTGGTCATAATGACCATCGTTATGTTTGGAGGAAAAATGGGTAAGCTGCAAGCCGAAGAAGGTGGTGGGGAGGCAGCATCATGTTGTGGGGGTGCTTGCTGCAGGAGGACTGAAAATTAAAGCTTGGTTGCAAATGTGTCTTTCAAATGGACAATGACCTCAAGCATACTTCCAAAGTTGTGGCAAAATGGCTTAAGGACAACAAACTCAAGGTATTGGAGTGGCCAATTGGAGTGGCCATCACAAAGCCCTGACCTCAATACCATAGAAAAATGTGTGGGTAGAACTGAAAAAGCGTGTGAGAGCAAGGAGGCCTACAAACCTGACTCAGTTAACCCAGCCCTGTCAGGAGTAATGGGCCAAAATTCACCCAACGTATCGTGGGAAGCTTGTGGAAGGCTACTCAAAACGTTTGACCCAAGTTAAACAATTTAAAGGCAATGCTACCAAATATTAATTGAGTGTATGTAATCTTCTGACCCACTGGGAATGTGATGAAAGAAAAAAAAGCTGAAATAAATCATTCTCTATACTATTATTCTGACATTTCACATTCTTAAAATAAAGTGGTGATCCTAACTGACGTACAGGGAATCTTTACTAGGATTACATGTCAGAAATTGTGAAAAACTGAGTTTAAATGTATTTGGCTAAGGTGTATGTAAACTTTTGACTTCAACTGTAGGCCTAATAAGGCATTTTTCATTTAATTTGTATTTAATTCTAAGTAAGTCACATAATATAACTCTTGTGCTGCAGAGCCACTTGGGATGCTGATCTTTTGGCCACACTTGACAGGGATGCAGAGTTATATTTTTTTTAAATAGGTAGGCCTAAAGGTTTTTAGGCAAAATAACCCAATCAAAACGGAAAGCTCCGTGAAAGTTGGAATATGCCAGGCCTTGTAACGTGTGTCCTGGGAGTCAGGAAGCAAGTTCAGGGAGTGAATCATTTAATAAATGAACGAAACAAGAAACACAAACAACACACAGACATGAAACAGAAACAATGACGCCTGGGGAAGAAACCAAAAGGGAGTGACTTATAAAGGGCAGGTAATCAGGGAGGTGATGGAGTCCAGGTGAGTGTCATTATACGCAGATGCGTGTACCGTTGGTGACAGGTGTGCGTCATAACGAGAGCCTGGTGACCTAGAGGTCAGAGAGGGGGCACACGGGCCTATTGGATAGATAATACACCAACAACGAAGGAAACTTTAAAAAGACCAGATTTTAATTTTATAAATTAACTGAACACATTCAGTCATCTACCACCTCATTCCTTTTTCTTTGCATCTGCACGTAGTCAGTACACCATCATGCTTTCGTGAGATGTGTCTTTTCAGATTCCACAAATGCCAGGCCTTGTAACGTGTGTGCTGGGAGTCAGGAAGCAAGTTCAGGGAGTGAATCATTTAATAAATGAACGAAACATGAAACATAATAGAAAACAAGAAACACAAACAACACACAGACATGAAACAGAAACAATGACGCCTGGGGAAGAAACCAAAAGGGAGTGACTTATAAAGGGCAGGTAATCAGGGAGGTGATGGAGTCCAGGTGAGTGTCATTATACGCAGATGCGTGTACCGTTGGTGACAGGTGTGCGTCATAACGAGCAGCCTGGTGACCTAGAGGTCAGAGAGGGGGCACATGGGCCTATTGGGCCAAAATCAATTATGGCCTATTGGATAGATAATACACCAACAACGAAGGAAACTTTAAAAAGAMCAGATTTTAATTTTATAAATTAACTGAACACATTCAGTTATCTACCCACCTCATTCCTTTCTTTTGCATCTGCACGTAGTCAGTACACCATCATGCTTTCGTGAGATGTGTCTTTTCAGATTCCACAATGATTCTTTAGTTGTGGACATTACATCACCACACTCCCTCTCTTGCTATTGGTCCTCATCTTTGTAAGTCASCTTGATTTARCAMCTGTGTGKTTTATCAGTGTCTTTATTAAAATATTTAGTGAACTCCATGACAGTAGCTAAAGGAAGGGGCTATAGCAGCACACAAGTAGACCACCAATGCATGATGGGACGGGCGCGCCCTGAGCTCGTAAAGTGAGAGCTACAGGAGCACTACGGGAGTGAAATTGGAGCGGGGGAGAAGGCCGACGCTCCAGCCTTTGGGAATCTCGCTCCACGCTCCAGTCAAATTGGGCACGCTCTGCTCCTCGCTCCGATCTAACTCCGCTCCACTCACATACTCTGGTATTGGGACTGAGCCTGATACTGACCCTGTATATAGCTTACTTACTTTCTCGTGTTCTTCTTATTTCTATTTATTGTGTGTTTTTGTTCTACCTTTAGTTTATAGTACTACTGATATTTATTACTGCATTGTTGAGTTTTGAGCTGGCAAGAAAGGCATTTCATTGCACTTGTGCACGTGACAATAAAACTTGAAACCTCAGGCATTATATGCTTTAAAAAAGAAAAAYGTTCTATATTGAAATCTCCCTAGATGATTTTGTGGCTGTGTGGGACTGGTGCATGAAGGCTACAGGGCACTCCAGTGGGATTCTGCTGTCTCTGCAGTGTAGACAGTTAACCAGCCAACTTGCAATTGTAGTGTGTTGAGGTGAGGGTGTGTGGCTGTGTGGCTGTGTGTGTTTCCCTCTCAGGACAATGGAGCAGGAAAACGATGCTGTGGAGCTCAGGGATGTTGTTAATATTGGAATGTCTTTCAGAACACAGAAGTCAGCCATTTCTGACTTTAACTACCCTGAACAGAGAAAATATTCTGCTCAGTTGCACTGTATTTTTCATTTCAGTGGTAATGACAGAGAAATACTACTTTCTTTCTTGAGTGAATTTGTGTGTGAGAGAGAGAGAGAGAGAGAGAGAGAGAATGTCTGGCTGAAGCATGATGGGACACAGGAGACTGGTTGAATTCTAGGAAAGCCTCAAGAAGGCGCAGATGTGTGTCTGTGTGAGAGAGGAGCCATAAACACTGGCTGCTGAATGCAACCCCCTTCCTGTGTTTGTCATTCCCTGAGCTGGACTGGGAATCCCACAGTCAAATTTTTTGTTATCCTGCCATCCATACAACAGGACTAGATGCACCACTGGGATCCCAGGAATAACTACCAAACACAAACGCACGCACGCACGCACGCACGCACGCACGCACGCGCACACACACACACACACACACACCGGTGCGTCAGGTAATAGCAAAAAAAAGAAATGTCCTCTCACTGTCAACTGCGTTTATTTTCAGCAAACTTAGCATGTGTAAATATTTGTATGAACATAAGATTCAACAACTGAGACATAAACTGAACAAGTTCCACAGACATGTGACTAACAGAAATAGAATAATGTGTCCTTCTCTTGTGGGGGTCTCTCTTTCGGTCGTCCTCTCTCTCTCTCGCTCCCGTTCTCTCACCAGCCCTACTGTAAAAGCATATCTCTCCCAGCCCTATCTGTAAACCAGATCATAACAGTAACTCTCACCAGCCCTACTACACAGTATTCATAACAGTACCTGCATAGGCTAAAGAAAATCAATCTTTGTCCTGTCTGTCTGATTCTGTTGTCTGTCTGTCTGTCTGTCCTGTCCCTGTCTGTCTGTTGTCCTGTCGGTGTCTGTCCTGTCTGTCTGTCTGTGCTGTCTGTCTGGTTCTGTCTGTCTGCTCGGTGGCCTCCTTCTTGTCTCTTCTCTTTCTTCCGCTCTTGTCTTCGTTCCTCTCGCTTTCTTTTGTCTCCTTCTCTGCTCCATGTTTCTGTTCCATCTGTCTGGGTCTCGGTCTGTTCGCGGTCGGTGTCCTGCTGCTGTCTTCTGTGTTCTGTGGGCTCTCTGTGTGCTTCTGTGTTGGTCTGTGTCGTGTCGGTCTGGTGTTACTGTGTTGGTTGGTTGTGTTGTGGTGTGTGTTGCTGGTGTGTTTGTTGTGTGTTGTGTTTTGGTGTGTTTGTGCGTGTGTGTGTGTGATGTGTGGGTGATCCGGGTAAGTGATTATGGGTGGATTCACTAGCAAGTGTTGTCATCCACGTCCTTGTTGCAGTGTTTACACCTTTGCTTGGATTGGCTCTCGTTCCTTCGTTTTTTGCCCGTGTCGCCACATCATGCTGCTCACTTCTGTCGCCATCGCGTTCTTATTCCTGTGTACATTCGCTTGGTGCGCTAGGGTCAATATAACACACACAAATAATGTAGGATCGAAGACCGTTTTCAAGGTCGTCTCTGTTGTCTCTTTCAGGAGATGGGATGGATCGTAAAAATGTGAGAAAGGTGACTTTCACGAGATTCTTCATTGTGATTGTTATAGTGGGTTCATACACTGTCTGTGTGTGCCGCATGCTTGTTCAGTCTGAACGTTCGATAAACATCTTATGAACATCGCACGTGGTGGTAGGACGCGAGTGGGTCGGTAAGCCCGTGGTTGTGGACAGCTCACAGTGGACTTACAAGGATCGGGTCTGGTCAATAAGATCACAGTTAGTTGGAATAGTCGTTACGGACACTTAGAGGCCCTTTGCTACTGGGGACCCTGATAGACACCAAAAAACAGATGTGCCGCATTGGCCGCTGTTTCATTTGCTGTCGTGAAGTGCCTTTAGGGCCATGGCGTGCATGAGGGAGGCTAGATGAGACTGCGTGTGGCCAGGCATGGTAGTACAATTGAATGTCCGTGAGCACTGGTTTGAGATGCCTACAGGTAGCAGCGGTCGCGCTACAGGTTTTGTCGAGGACGACAAGCGTATGGGACCAGCTTGAGTTCGTGGGCTTTGGCAAGGGCAGATCCACGTGGGTTGGTAGACAATCTCTTGGCCAGGATCCGCGTACAGGGGGTGGGGTTCGAACAATCACGGAGGCGCTTGCGGGACAGGTTCTGTGAAATGGCAACAACATATCTGCCCCGGATTGTTACACCAGGAACGCACAATCCCTCCCATCAGTGCTCACTGTCCGCAATTAGGCGAGAGAGGGTGGACTGAGGGCTTGTGGCCTGTTGTAAGGGCAGGTCCTCACAGACATCACCGGCAACACATCCCTAGGGCCACACCCAGCCCGTCGCTGGACCAGCAGGACTGGCAAAAGTACTCTTCATTGACGAGTCGGTGTTTGTCGTCTCAGGGTGATGGTCATTTTCGCGTTTATCCGAAGGAATGAGCACAGCATCATCGGACTGAGCTTGTTGTCATTGCAGGCAATCTCAACACTGTGCGTTACAGGGAAGACATCATCCTCCCTCATGTGGTACCCTTTCTGCAGGCTCATCCTGATATGACCCTCCAGCATGACAATGCCACTAGCCATACTGCTCGTTCTGTGCGTGATTTCCTGCAAGACAGGAATGTCAGTGTTTGCCATGGCAGCGAAGAGCCCGGATCTCAATCCCATTGAGCACGTCTAGGACCTGTTGGATCGAGGGTGAGGGCTAGGGCCATTCCCCCAGAAATGTCCGGGACTTGCAGGTGCCTTAGTGAACATCTCACAGCAAGAACTGGCAGCAAGACTGGCAAATCTGGTGCCGTCCATGAGGAGGAGATACACTGCAGTACTAAATGCAGCTGGTGGCCACACCAGATACTGACTGTTACTTTGATTTGATCCCTCCTTTGTTCCG
>NW_019944728.1:0-10458 GCF_002910315.2 Salvelinus sp. IW2-2015
TTTCTTGTTGTTGTTGAGAGAGGATGTCTGATATAATCTGTAGTTTGGTATATGTTCTGAGTATAATGTAGTTTGGTATTGGTCTGATACAGTATGTGTTTGGTAATTGGTCTGTACAATATGTAGTTTGTATTGGTCCTGATACAGTATGTAGTTGGTAATTGTGCCTGATACAGTGATGTAGTTTGTATTGGTCTGTTACAGTATGTAGGTTGGTATTGGTCTGATACAGTATGTAGTTGGTATTGGTCTGAGTACAGTATGTAGATTTTGGTATTGGTCTGATACATGTATGTAGTTTGGTATGTGGTCTGATACAGTAGTAGTTTGGTATTGTCTGATGAGTATTGTATGTCTGATACAGTATGAGTTGGTATTGGTCTTATACAGTATGTGTTTTGGTATTGGTCTGATACAGATGTAGTTTGGTATGTGTCTGATACAGTAGTGTTGTTATTGGTCTGATACAGTATGTGTTGTATTGGTCTGATACAGTATGTAGTTTGGTATTGGTCTGATACAGTAATGTGTTTGGTATTGGTCTGAATACTAGTATGTAGTTTGTGTATTGGTCTGATACAGTATGTGTTTGGTATTGGTCGTGATACAGTATGTAGTTTGGTATTTGGTCTTGATACAGTCATGTAGTTTGGTATTTGTCTGTATACATATGTAGTTTGGTATTGGTCTGATACAGTATGTAGTTTGGTATGGCTTTACAGTATGTAGTTTGGTATTGGTCTGATACAGTATGTAGTTTGGTATTGGTCTGATACAGTGATGTAGTTTGGTATTGGTCTGATACAGTATGTAGTTTGGTATTGGTCTGATACAGGTATAGTTTGGTATTGGTCTGATACAGTAGTAGGTTGGTATTGTTCTGATATCAGTATGTAGTTTGGTATTGGGTCTGATACAAGTATGTAGTTTGTATTGGTCTGATTAGCGAGGTATGTAGTTTGGTATTGGTCTGAATACAGTATTTGTGTTGGTATGGTCTGAAAGTATGTAGTTCGTATTGGTTGATACAGTATGTAGTTTGGTACGTATATACATTGTATTGTGTGTTTGGTATTGGTCTGATACTAGTAATTAGTTTGGTATTTGTCTGATACAGTATGTAGTTGGTGATTGTATCTCTATTACAGTATGTAGTTTTGGTATTGCTGATACAGTATGTAGTGTTGGTATTGTCTGTATTAACAGTACTGTAGTTTTTGGTATTGGTCTGATACAGTATGTAGTTTGGTATTGGTCTGATACAGTATGTAGTTTGGTTGGTCTGAACAGTAATGAAGTTTGTATTGGGTCTATACAGTAATGTGGAGTTGTTATTGGGTCTGATACAGTATGTAGTTTGTGTATTGGTCTATACAGTATGTAGTTTGGTATTGGTCTGATACAGTATGTAGTTTGGTATTGGTCGATACAGTATGTAGTTATTGGTAGTAGGTCTTGATACAGTATGTAGTTTGGTATTGGTCTGATACAGTATATGTAGTTTGGTATTGGTCTGATACAGTATGTAGTTTGGTATTGTCTGATACAGGTATGTAGTTTGGTATTGGTCTGATACAGTATGTAGTTGGTATTGGTCTGATACAGTTATGGTTTGTTGTATTGGTTCTGATACAGTATGTAGTTTGGTATTGGTCTGATACAGTATGTAGTTTGGTATTGGTCTGATTACAGTATGTAGTTTTGGTATTGGTCTGAATACAGTATGTAGTTTGGTATTGGTCTGATACAGTATGTGTTTGGTATTGGTCTGATATAGTATGTAGTTTGGTATTTGGTCTGATACAGTATGTAGTTGTGTATTGGTCTGATGATCAGATGTAGTTTGGTATTGGTCTGATACAGTATGTAGTTTGGTATTGGTCGATACAGTATGTAAGTTGGTTTGGTCTGATACAGTATGTAAGTTTGGTAATTTGGCTCTGATACAGTAAGTAAGTTTTGTATTGTCTGATACAGTAGTAGTTTGTTATTGGTCTGATACAGTATGTGTGGATGAGGGAGTATTATCGTGAGGCTGTTGTGCCCGTGCTGACCATGAGTCTCTGTTTCTGACTGAGTGATCTTGTTGTGACCATGTCTCTCCCTTAAATGATATGTGTAAATTATGAATGAGGGGTTCTCTCCTGTACTGTTCCTGTTTCTGACCGTGTCTCTCTCTCTGTCTTACAGACGTGTCTGGAGTTGGAGCGGTACCTGCAGACAGAGCCCAAGCGTCTATCAGAGCTGTTTGACGAGGAGCTCGACTGCCTCCTGACGCCTGCCTTCATGCAGGGTGCTGACAGTGACCTGATGGATCCCCTGGACCCACTCCTCCCCAGCCTCCCCGACCAGCCCAGCCCCCCTCCCCTCCTCGTCTCCCTCCCCAAGGTCCTACAGGCCCCACACCTCCACAACACCAAGGCCTCTGAAAAAGAGTCTGGAGCAAAGACCACCAAGGAGGGGGTCAACGGGGTCAACGCTGCCCAGCTGAGTGCCGTCACCTCCCTCACGCCGCCCTCCTCGCCGGAGCTGGGTCGCCACCTGGTCAAGCCCACGCAGACTCTCACCGCTACAGCCGACGGCACGCTCACGCTCAAACTGGTGGCCAAGAAGGTTGGTCTGAACGCAGCCAAGCTGGTGGCCATGCACGCCACGCTACCCTCGCCGCCCAGCAGGGGGGCACACAGTGACAGCGAGCAGGGGTCTGGTTCACTGGGGGGAGATATCCCTGAGAACAAGAAGAGAGTCCATCGCTGCCAGTTCAATGGTTGCAGGAAGGTTTACACCAAGAGTTCCCATCTGAAGGCCCACCAGAGAACACACACAGGTGAGACAGAACCTATAGGTCTTAATCTTAACCTTGTGCACTGTGTACCAGGCATCAAACACACTGCCTGAAAACGGTCTCGCCTGGCCATGCACCTACAGTAACACAGATGCAACATGCACCTAACACAAGAGCCAGAAAGATGAATGGTTTAGGTTTTAACGCTCTGCCTGAAAACAGAAAGATGAATGGTTTAGGTTTTAACGCTCTGCCTGAAAACAGAAAGATTGCAATGGTTTAGGTTTTACCGCTGCTGCCTGAACAGAAAGATGAATGGTTTAGGTTTTAACGCTCTGCCTGAAAACAGAAAGATGAAATGGTTTAGGTTTTATAACGCTCTGCCTGAAAACAGAAGCAGATGAATGGTTTAGGTTTTAACGGCTCTGCCTGAAAACAGAAAGATGAATGGTTTAGTTTTTAAACGCTCTGCCTGAAAAACAGAAAGATGAATGGTTTAGGTTTTAACGCTCTGGCCTGAAAACAGAAAAGATGAATGGTTTAGGTTTAACGCTCTGCCTGAAAACAGAAAGATGAATGGTTGGTTTTAACGCTCGCTGAAAACAGAAAGATGAATGGTTTAGGTTTTAACGCTCCGCCTGAAAACAGAAAGATGAATGGTTTAGGTTTTACAGCTCTGCCTGAAAACAGAAAGATGAATGGTTTAGGTTTTAAAAACGCTCTGAGACCTGAAAACAGAAAGATGAATGGTTTAGGTTTTAACGCTCTGCCTGAAAACAGAAAGATGAATGGTTTAGGTTTTAACCGCTGCCTGAAAACAGAAAGATGAATGGTTTAGGTTTTTAAAACGCTCTGCCTGAAAACAGAAAGATGAATGGTTTAGAGTTTTAACCGCTCTGCCCTGAAAACAGAAAGATGAATGGTTTAGGTTTTAACGCTCTGCCTGAAAACAGAAAGATGAATGGTTTAAGGTTTAAACGCTCTGGGGAAAAACAGAAAGATGAATGGTTTAGGTTTTAACGCTTCGCCTGAAAACAGAAAGATGAATGGTTTAGGTTTTACGCTCTGCCTGAAAACAGAAGATGAATGGCTTTAGGTTTTAACGCTCGGCCTGAAAACAGAAAGATGAATGGTTTAGGTTTTAACGCTCTGCCTGAAAACATCTGCTTGGCTATCTGTTCTCAGCTTGATTGGGGTAAGTGCAAGGATTGCAATCCAAATGTATCAAGTAAAAACAATGATCTATCCCTCTATCTCCCAGTGTGAGCTAAAAATAAATATTTCAGCTCTGCGGTGATGCCTCTCTCATTCACCTCAGTGACTCTATTGAGTCTCTAACTGAAACCAGTCTCTCCATCCACAAGCTGCCAGCGAGGGAGTGATATGGTAATTGCCAGATGATTGATAGACTGACAGATCTAAATGGAGTCTCCGTGCTAATTCAGCCATATCTGCTGCAGCCTGGAGTATCTAACAACCGCTGCCCTCCCTATGAACCAGAGAGAGAGAGAGAGAAGTCCCAGGCTAACATGGCCTCCGCTTAGCATTAGTCGTAGCTCTAGCATCAGTGTTAGTTCCGCTAATCCTTCTCCTGAGGCCTGCTGTTGACTCGGCAGGTTTCATGGCTGCCACGCGCTACAGCGCTAGCGGTGCTAATCACCAAGGCGTTCGTTCGCCCCTTCCTTCTTTCCCACCACCAAAATGGGAGGAGGGAAAGGGGGGGAAATGAGTGAGGGATAGAAGAGAGAACAACTGCAGCATGTGGCCTATAGCTGTGTAGCTCCGGCCCTGGTACGTCCATTACAAGACAAGAGCAGTATAGTACAGGGATGTAATTCGCCCAATTCCCTTTTTTGGTTATAATGTCCATACAGCAGGACACACAGGGAGGGAGATTAAGATTAGTGCAGGATTTAAAGCCGTTTTTATCTCAATATCAAATCATTTCTGGGTAACAATGAAGTACCTTACTGTAATTGTTTTCAATTAAAAAGAGCAATTTGTCAAGTAATATTTTTGCTAGGACTGTGGGAGTGGTCCGAGTGGGGAGGAGAAAACTGAAAACTAGGTTTGGAACTCAAACAGCTCTTACACTAAAAGGACATTATCATCATTTTTTAAATTTACCTCATAGTGTGGAAATACCTACCTCATAGTGTGGAAATATATATAAAACACAGGGAAAATTGGTTTTTGAGTCCACTGGGCCTGGGAGCCTAGCTGCATGGGATTGACATCAGTAGCAGCTTCGGTTCAGACAGTCCATAAGGAAACACACAGCCTTTCACTGAGGTTTAATAACCATAGAATTAGAATGTCCATACGTTGAGTTGGAATTCACCTTAACCACGCCCACAAATTGGGGAAAACAAAAATGATTTCCTATTGACCCCCATTGTAAAAGAACCAACTTCGTTGTCGATTTTTAGTTACTTCATCATCGATTTTGGGGAAATAACAAAACATGCCGAAAAGATGATGTGTTGTTCAATGTACATGTAACCAGGTAAAACAAATCCCACCTACTGTTCGCACATAGGGAAATAGAGCCTGAGAGAAAAGCCCAGTGACTTCAGGCTATTCGGAGTGTGAGAGTGGGAAATCTGAGCACGTAGGCTACATGTACCTATGCGTGAGGAAAACATTTCATCACATGTAAGACATTTTACTTTTTTAGTATAGTCCTTTTGAACATACACTCACTACCTATGGTGGCTGTGTATCACGTCTGTTTTTTGAACATACACTCACTACTTGTGGATGTTATATGTCTGTTTGAACATACACTTCACCTACTTGATGGTTATGCAGTCTGTTTGAACATACACTTACTACTTGTGGCTGTAATAGTCTGTTTGAATACATCTCACACTGTAGCTAAGTCGTTACAACACTACTTGTGGATGTATAGTCTGATATCTGAACCTAACACTCCACAAATAACCTAAATGTGACGTAGAGATAAAAGTACTTGAACTGTAACAAACTATAGATGATGATGTTTTGAATCACTAACACTCCACTACTTGTGGGCATGTATAGTCCTTAGTTTGAATGCCCTTAATGTTGTGTAGGTCCTTTTTCGCTAGGCCTCTTGTAGCTAATGTTTCCGGAGGTCGGTAACTGCTAGTCCCTCATCAGAATGGCTTTAGGACCGTCATGAAAATTGGCATGCGGAATCGCTACAAGATATGAAGTGTTCTCTGTGGTTAGTGAAGAACACCAGGGAGCAGGCAATGTTTGAAAGTCCATCTTTAGACCCGTTGTACTTTCTCAAGGTTAGTTTTTTAATTGACTAAAATAAAGCCGCCAACAAGAAAATTGTCATTTGAAAAAAGGTGCCGGATTTGCTCGTGGGCAAATGGGGTAAGCCTAGGTAACGCAAGTATTGTTTTCCCCCACCAGGCGGGCAGGGACGCATGTCTTATCTAAAACAGGACTGAACATTCTAGTCAGAACAGAAACCGCACCCCAACATTTTCCTATCTTCCCACTCTCTGGTGTTGGGAATGGAAATGGGTTGTTTTAGGGAGAATGTGGAGCTGCTTGCATGGATTGAAACTCTAGGAATTGGCCAGTCTGTCCTAGCGCTGTACTTCAGGCTGAGAGCTGAGAGATCATAATAGGCACCTCACGCTGTCTATCTCCATGTTGAACTGAGGAAATGTTTAACTGGCAGAACACAGCGCCACCTGTGATGCCTGGTGGAGGGGGTGATGAGGCAGACCGGGGGTGCGTTGCTAGGAGAACCAATATCAGAAACAGGCGAGAGGAGAGTCCGGTAATTCGGCTGATTATTTTGCAGGCTCCTGGTAACTCAGATCTCAGCCCTGCCTCTCAACAAAGTGCTGCCCATGTTCCAGACTACCCTGCCCCAACCACCAGCCACCCACAACATCCAGCTTTCCCCCACCCCAAAAAAACCTCCACCACACCCCACACCTGTCTTCTCTTTTTGGGGGGATTGGGTTGCCAGGCAACTCGTATTAGACTCATCCAGTAGGAAGAGCCATAATCTGGTCTGGTGTGCATGAGTGTCCCATGGCTGGCGGATGTCAGTCCGCTCCACTTCTCTCTCTCTCTCTCCTCTCTCTCTCTCATCTCTCTCTCTCTCTACTCTCTCTCTCATCTCTCTCTCTCTTCTCCTCTCTCTCTCCTCTCTCATCTTCTCCAATCACTTCTCTCTACCTCTCTCCTATCTCCCACGTCGATCTCTCTCTCGCATCTCTCTATCATCATCTCTCTCTTCCTCACAATACAACTACAACTCATCCATTCTACACACCTCCTCTACACAGACCTCTCTCTCTCTCTGCCGTTACTAGGCGACTCAATTCATGTATCACTTCGCTTCGCAGAAGTTATAATGGCTCGGCATAAGAGGTTGCCTTGGCACCCAGTGGGTGATGAAGCCCTGCTAACATTCTGTACATGTCTGAGAGGAGGAGAAGGGAGGGGGAGGAAGGGAGGGAGGGAGGGAGAGGGAGGGAGGGAGGAGCGGAGGGAGGAAGGGAGGGAGGGGAGGTGGGAGGGACGAGGGAAAGGAAGGAGGCGATGCAAGGCTTTGTCAGTAAGGAGAAGTGGAGCGGCCAATTAGGGGAGGGTAACGTTCGCTCGCACTGTGGCCCACAACCCCACCAGAACCCAAGACCCCACCAACCCTCCCACAGACAAGAGAAGAGAATCCGATCAGACGGCGCATGCATGTTACAGAGGAGAAATATCGCTCCTAATACGGGAATGTAAACGTTTACTGTCTCGCACCTGTGGCCCCAGACTCTCAAATGACAGAGAGCGTCCTTGATGACTGACTGCCTGCCTGTCTCCTGCTTTCTGCTGCCTCTTCCCTGCCTGCCTGTCTGCCTTCCTGCCTGTCTCTGTCTGCCTGCCTCTATCCTGCGCCTGCATCTATCCCTGCCTGTCTATCTCTATCCCTCCCTGCCTAACTGCCTATATCCCTGCCTGCCTGCCTGTCTGGCCTCTTCTAACTTTCTGGCCTGCTCGTCTTCTATCCCTCCCTGTCTGCCTGTCTCTATCCTCCCTGTCTGCCTGTCTCTATTGTTCCCTGTCTGCCTGCCTCAATCCCCTCTTGCCTGTGCCTGCCTCTATCCCTCCCTGTCTGCCTGTCTCTATTGTTCCTGTCTGCCTGTCTCTATCCTCCCTGTCTGCCTGTCTCAATCCCCTTGCCTGTGCCTGCCTCTATCCCTCCCTGTTTGCCTGTCTCTATTGTTCCCTGTCTGCCTGTCTCAATCCCTCCTTGCCTGTGCCAGCCTCTATCCCTCCCTGTCTGCCTGTCTTCTATGTTCCCTGTCGCCTGTCTCAATCCGGTCCTCTCAAGTCCTCTTGCGACTGTGCCTCTCTCCCTCCTTGTAGTCCTGTCTCTATCCAGTACCTGTTCTGCCTGCCTCTATCCCTCCTGCCGCTGCCTGCCTCGTAATGCTCCTCCTGCCTGTGCCTGCCTCGTATCCCTCCTGCCTGCCTGCCTATCCCTCTCCCACTGCCTGCTTCTAGCCCTCGTCTGTCTTCTTGCTGCCTCTTATCTCTGGCCTGGCCCTATCCCCTTCTGCTGTGCCTGCCTCTATCCCCTAACCTGCCCTGCCCATGCTCTATCCCTCTCCCCCTGCCTGCTTCTAGCCTCATCTGTCTGCCTGCCTCGTGATCCCTCTGCCCTGCCTGGCCTTATCCCGTCTTGCCTGTGCCTGCCTCTATCCCTCCTGCCCGTGCCTGGCCTCTATCTCTCCCCTGCTGCGTTTTTCTGTGAAGCCCTCTCTGTCTGCCCTCTATCCTGCCTGCTCTATCCAATGGCTTGGCCTCTATTTCTCCCTCTGCCTGTCTCTATCCCTCCATGTCTGCCTGTCTCTATCCCTGCTTGCCTGTCTGCCTGCCTCTATCCCTCCCTGCCTGTCTGCCTACCTCTATCCCTGCCTGTCTGTCTTCCTCTATCTCACCCTGCGTGTCTGCCTGCCTCTATCTCACCCTGCCTGTCTGCCTGCCTCTATCCCTGCCTGCCTGTCTCTATCTCTGCCTGCCTGCCTGCCTGCCTGCCTAACAGGCTCTCATGACAAGGCAACACTGTCTGGGAGTATGATCTGCTATAGCTTTTACACAGTGGAAGAGAATGGGCAAATAAAAAGCCTCAGGTCTTTTGGCAAAATGTTTATGAGTGTATCAAGGGGCAGAGGCAGATGTTCAGAATGTGTTGCGTTCATATGTTCACCCCAGAGGTAGGGGAGTGTTGTGTGGAGTGTGTTAAGTGGAATCTGTCTGTAAAGTGGTGTGTTGCTGATTCAGTGCTGAGGTGTTGCCGTCTCTCTGGCTTCGTCTGAAATGGCATCCTATTCCCTATATAGTGCACTACGCACCGGGCTCTGATCAAAAGTAGTGCACTATAGAGGGAATAGGGTGCCATTTAGGATGCACACTCTTGCTCTAACAGCAGCCAGTACAGGGTCATGACCCAGTACCCAGAATGCCCTCTACTGATTTGAATAATATTTAAAACACAGAAAGGAAAGCACAACGGATGATCCCGAGGTGTTTCTACCCTGAAATCTGTGTCACACTTCCACAATCTCACCACAGACAATGGATCAAATAATATCTCAAAAGAAACAGAATGAGAAAAGAGAATGGGAAATAAAAATGGATTTGAGGTATCACTCACAGTCCAGGTGCCTCTTGTATTCCCATCTCATTTTACAACATGGAGGATGAGGGGACGTGCGATGCATCATCTCACATCACTCTGTTCTCCTCTCCTCCTCCGCCACGTCATCTTTCACTTTCTGTTGCATCATCGTGCTCGCAGCAGATTCCACAGTGCTCTGAGATTATGTAAAACAAAACTGCATCATCCTTTACCGTCTGCTGCTGGGGTTGCCTCAGATTTACTTTTGGCAATGAAATCACTGACATTTCTACTGCTAATCAACACCTTTTGTTGCAGGTGTTTTGTAGCAGAATTGGCTTAAATGACTTCAATCAACATATGCACAGTACATTGCTGCAAATCAGCAGAATGTGTTTTACCATGCACATTTTCAAAGTGTATTCTTTAATTCTACTGGAGGAAATGAGAACACACGTTTCCATTTAGTTTGGGGATTAAAAGGAAAAGCTCCTCGGTGTGATTCTGAGCATCACCAGACCTGTTCTGTCTGTAGAATACCATCCCCAKCTCCATTCACCTCCATTCACCTCCATTCACCACCATCCCCACCTCCATTCATCTCCATTCACCCATACACAACACGTTCCACACTCATACACACACCCGTTCACACACCCGTTCACATACTCATTCACACACACCGTTCACACACTCATACACACACCGTTCACACACTCATACACACACTCATACACACACCCTTCACACACTCAAACATACACACCGTTCACACATGATACACAGAAGATCATCCATTTTCGAACAACAGACACAGTGACACTCATCAGACCCTCTGTTCTGCTGGATACACAAAGGAAGCCTTTGTCTATGAAGACAGCCGTGTGTGTGTGTGTGTGTGTGGTGTGTGTGTGTGTGTGTGTGTGTGTGTGGTGTGTGTGTGTGGTGTGGTGTGTGTGGTGTGGTGTGTGTGTGTGTGTGTGTGTGTGTGTGTGTTGTGTGTGTGTGTGTGTGTGTGTGTGTGTGTGTGTGTGTGGTGTGTGTG
>NW_019944728.1:12045-33111 GCF_002910315.2 Salvelinus sp. IW2-2015
TGTGTGTGTGTGACAGAGAGGGCACTTTTGCATTAGTGTGGGTCTGTGATTGATAAGCTGTCAGGTGATAATAGCAGGAAGCAGTCAACCTGTACGTGTCCCAAAAGGCACCCTATTCCCTAACAATAGTGCACTACTTTTGACCAGAGCCAATAAGGAATACCAGGAGAGGGTAACATTTGGGAGGCAGACCCTGTCTTTACACACAGGCAACACTTACACACTGGGGCCAAGGCGCAAGCTGATCGCTCCAGGTGGAACCACAATTACCCAGCTCCCTCTCTGTCCCCCTCCAGAAGGGGACCGCTTTCCAAAATCCACCATCTCCCTCCCTCCCTCCACACACACACACATTATCCTAGACCAGCCTTAGCCACTGTATATAATACACCATAGCCCCACTCAAGCCCCCAACTCGGGGGAGTGCATGATCAAATCCATGTTCACACATTCATTACCAGCATATATATTGGCTGTTGGCTAACAATGGGGCTATTTGTAGCAGGCCTGCTACAGTTACGGGAATTGACAAGTCCAGATGCCAGGCCAGCTTTAGATACACACACAGCCTCCAGGACTTGGATGTGAGCTAAACCAGCCAGCCAACTAGTTCAGACACTCAGACTCTCTCTCTTTCTCTCTCTAACGTGCCTCCTAGGGGACTCTAATTGGACCCTTCCAGTCCCTCTAGTTTAGGTTTGAACCTAACACCCTCCTGATCACTGCATGTTCTGCTGACACACACACATACTATATACCAGGGTTACCCAACTGACGGCCAACCGGACTAATTTGGCCCGCAAGTGATTTTATTTGGCC
Source organism: Salvelinus sp. IW2-2015 (assembly GCF_002910315.2). Lineage (NCBI taxonomy): Eukaryota > Metazoa > Chordata > Actinopteri > Salmoniformes > Salmonidae > Salvelinus > Salvelinus sp. IW2-2015. The sequence goes on from NW_019944728.1 coordinate 12,865, forward strand.
CCCCAAATTTGCACATCAAAGACAGTTAAAACACCAGCAAATCAAATTATAATTTTGGAAATCTGTTCCCACGCATAGAGAGATACTGTATACAGTATGTGATCGTATACAAATGTTAGCAAGGTTTGAAATGATTGTTTATTTTGTCAAATATTCTATATCTGTTTGGGCTTGTGTGGGTGTGTGGGTGTGTCTGACAGAGAGGGTACATTAGCATGGGGCTGTGATTGATAAACTGTCAGGTGATATTAGTAGGAAGCTGTCAGCATCCCACTGCTGGCTTGCCTCTAAAGCCAAGCAGGGTTGGTCCTGGTTGGTCCTGGATGGGAGACCAGATGCTGCTGGAAGTGATGTTGGAGGGACGGTAGGAGGCACTGTTTCCTCTGGTCTAAAAAATAACATTTTAAAGAATCCCAATGCCCCAGGGCAGTGATTGGGGACATTACCCTGTGTAGAGTGCTGTCTTTCGGATGCGACATTAAACAGGTATTCTGACTCTCTGTGGTCAATAAAGATCCCATGGCACTTATTGTAAGAGTAGGGGTGTTAACCCCAGTGTCCTGGATAAATTCCCAATCCGGCCCTCATGGCCACCTAATCATCCCTAGATTCCAATTGGCTCATTCATCCCCCTGTAACTATTCCCCAGATTGTCGCTGTAAATGAGAATGTGTTCAACTTACCTGGTTAAAAAAACATTTGTAATTATATAAAAAAAGATAAAAATAGTCCTGTGGCTGAATCTAGTTGATAATCCCTGCTATATACACACTCGCAAATACTCCCATGCACATCTTTCTGTCACAGAGACGAATAGAAGATAAATTAAAGGAAGGAATGAAATGTGAGGAACAGCATTGCAGTAGGTGTGTGATAAAGAACACCCAGAGTGGAGCTGGCTGGATCACTACCTATAACTCATCTGCTGATTATGTCTTAGTAGTATTTCACTCACACTGGGAAACGGCTGTAAAATGGCTGCCAAAACACTGAGTGTGAATAAGATGACAGGGTAGCATCCCAAATGGCACCCTATTCCCAAAATAGTGCACTACTTTTGACCATGGCCCAATGTGACCCTATTCTCTATATAGTGCACTACTTTTGACCAGAGCCCTATGGGCCCTGAATAAATGCACTATACAGGAAAGTATTCAGACCACTTGACTTTTTCCATCTTTTTTTTACGGTACAGCCTTGTTCTAAAATGGATTAAATTGTAATTTCCCCTCGTCAATCTACACACAATATCCCATAATGACTGTGAAGCCTTTGTGATTGATGAAGCTCTCATCTTAAAAGCACATTCAAATGATTTCCTTGTTGATGTTGTCCTCTGATACAGATTGTGGCCACTCCTAAATGAATGGTAATGATACACGGAATAGATAAATATGGATGGTAATGCATTAAGCATCTGTCCCTCTCGTCTGTCAGTCAGCTGTCTGAGCTGAAGCTCCTAGCTAAACAAACAGTAGACTGGCTTTGCATCCCAAATGGCATCCTTTCCCCTAGATAGTGCACTACTTTTGACCAGAGCCCTGGTCAAAAGTAGTGCACTATAAAGGGAATAGGGTGCCATTTGGGATGCAGGCTGGCACATAGGTTAACTCAACCCTGTCTTCTGCTAGGCCTTTGAAGCATCTTGTGAGTGACGCGGCAACCATCAAACAGGCGCGTTGATCTCCCCTCTGCGAGGCAGCCTGTTCAGGCACCTTAGGGAACGCCTAGCTGGCTGGGCCAGGAGGAACTCACATTACCATCAGAATGGGAGAATGTTGAACAGTACATACAGCCAGTGTGTAGAGCTCTGAGCCCCTCTGTCATCCTTTCCGATACACACACAGGAACGTCATTAATTCTGCCTAATCAAGCTGGGACCCCCTGCAGGGCGAGGTAGAGGGGTCCCAGCTGGTGTGGCAGCCCCTGACAGTGACTTGGAGGGCCATCTGTCCAGTCAGCGGACCTTACTCAGCCCCCACTGGCCCTCTAGCAGTCACACCAGACAAGTACAACATGGTCAGTTCAAAGGGAAGGTGTGACGGAAGGAGAGAGAGAGAAAGGGAGAGAAAGAGAATACATTAAATGAAAGAGAAAAGTCTTGAAGTATTGAATAGCAACTCAGCTCTGAGAGAGAGAGAGACTGCGAGAGAGAGACTGCCAGAGAGAGAGACTGCGAGAGGAGAGACTCGCGAGAGAGAGAGACTGCGAGAGAGAGAGACTGCGAGAGAGCGAGAGACTGCGAGAGAGGAGACTGCGAGAAGAGAGAGAGACTGCGAGAGAGAGAGACTGCGAGAGAGAGAGAGACTGCGAGAGAGAGAGACTGCGAGAGAGAGAGACTGGCGAGAGAGAAGACTGCGAGAGAGAGAGACTGCGGAGAGAGAGAGGCTGCGAGAGAGAGAGAGACTGCAAGAGAGAGCGCTGCGAAGAGAGAGACTGCGAAGAGAGAGACGCGAGAGAGAGAGAGACTTGCGAGAGAGAGAGACTGCGAGAGAGAGAGACTGCGAGAGAGAGAGAGACTGCGAGAGAGAGAGCGAGCTCGAGAGAGAGACTGCATTCTCTTTTAAACTGTTCAGCGTTCTCCACCACCGTACACACACACGGCTAGCTGGAGAAATAGCCCATCCTAGCTGTCTGATATGAGAAACCTCTTCTGGATTTAAATTGCAGAGCTGTCTTTACAATTAATAATGGATACAGCCGTCGGCAAATTGAATTTTTAATTCCTCATTTCTCTCTCCCACATTTTGTTTTCTAGCTTGCTTTATTCATTTCAGTTGTGATTCATTTTATTGCTTTGCATGACTGTAATAGGATAATCCACCCTTACAGCCTGTAAAAGTAAAGTACATGTGGCATATATTCTCCCTGTTTGCTGTTATTTATCACCCTCCCCAGTAGCAGTATCCAGTGAGCTTAATGATTAGTACCGAAACAGGCCTCTGGCCGTTGCCCCCCCCCCCCCCCCCCCCCACGCCTGTTCACATGTCATGACTCTAAGTAATAAGGGGTTTCTGCGATAGTATTTCACCTCTAGCTGTGGTATAAATCGCAGAACCGGGGACCTTGATTTGTGGCTGCGTTGTGGAGAATTACCACACATGCTCTTTAACAAACAGAAGAGAACGAGCAATCCTGTTGCTGAATTGGCATGTCCTCATTTTGACTAACACTTAGGTGATAAAAATTAAGCAAGATGTAATTTATTATTAAGAGGCAAATGTTTTTTGTCCTTGAAAGTCTTCACTCCCATCTGTACACGTGTTACACAGCTCTTTGTTTTCTCACCAGCTGCTGATTTAGAGTCCCTGAACACTGATTATTAAACACATTTCTTTCTGTTTCATTTGCATCTTTGTCAGTGTTTGTCATTTTGTGTGGCTCAGTTGGTAGAGCGTGGCGTTTGCCAGAGTTATGGATTCAATTCCCACGGGGGACCGGTTTAGAAAAAAGTATGAAAATGTATTCACTCACTACTGTAAGTCGCTCTGGATAAGAGCGTCTGCTAAATGACTAACATGTCCAATGTAAATGTACCAGCAGCAGGAGAGCAGTGCCTGTCGTAAAATGTCACTTATCACTGATTTCTACCCAGATTATCTGAATGTCCATTTAAACCTCAACAGTTATCCAGCTAACATCTGGATGTACAGGTTAGAATCTGAGTATCCATCTTACTAAAGGCACAGATCAGTCATGCAGAAATTAAACTTTCAGCCTCTCGATTACCTCCCTGAATGCGTAACCATGTTTTCCTACAGTTATTGAGTAACATAGAGTTTGACTTCCCCCACTAACAACCTCTTCTCTCTTTCTTTCACTTCTCTCCAGGTGTTTCTCCAGGTCAGATCACTTGGCGCTGCACATGAAGAGGCACATCTAAGAGAGAGGGAGGAGGAGAGCGAGGAAGAAGAGCGAGAGAAGGGAGATAGGAGAGAAGAAGAAGTAGGCAGGAGGGAAGACGAACACCAGCTCCAGCTCTCACCATCCCGAGGCTGCCCCTGCCACCTGAGACCTGACACTAGAAGCATAGCATGGGGGATGACACGCTGGACGGATGTAAGCCACGACCCGGGATGGACCCATGGTCGGCGAGGACAGATGGAGGGATGGAGGGAAAGAGAAGGAGGAGGAGGAGCTTGTTGTTGTTTTTTAATTCACACTTCCGTGATTCACACATCTCTACTCAACAGTCTACAACTCTCTTTTATTGCATCCTCTGATTAGCCATGCCTTGGTCTGATCCAAGCCTGGTAACTCAGACACTGCCAAACCAATACGCTGATCCAGTTACGACCCATTTACACTCTACTGTTTATTTTATGTACATTTAAACTATAGAGCGACTTGGGAAAGGAGATGGTTCACCCAGAATAAACTGCTAAACTTTGACACGCCAATCGTCAGTGACTTGCAGAAGCAACGATGGGCATCCCAAACCAACAGCAACTATTGCCCATTTTATACTGGTGTGCTGTTTCCCAATCCTATCACAATGTTTTAGGGGTGTCTCTACCCTCACCAAGCCGTGTGAAATAACAACAATGCCAGAATAGCGAGAAGAGAGAGACCAATGGAACTAGTGGCCAATCCGTCAGTGTCGCCCCCTGTCTGTGGGAGGAGGGTCTGACACTTCAGAGAGTGAGCTCTGTGACCCTGATGCGGACTTCTCAGGCTCTCCTGTAGGAGGCGCTCTGCTCTTCTCTCTAACCTTCACTCCTGCCACCTCACAGGCATCATCTAACAAATGCGCAGCGACACTTTCTTGCCTTTGTTTTTTAAAGACAATTAATTATTATTATTAAGAATAAAGGTCTGTTTTCTCTCAGCTGAAATGTCTTAAAAATTCACTGAAGGAAAAAAACTAAAACAGTTTATGTACAAACGAGGAACAATGTGCACATTCAAGGGAGGAACAACGAATGAACTTCCCCCGACCCGTATGCACAGGCTAAACTCAGTAGCCGCTATCTAGCACTGATAGCTAAGAAGATGGAAAAACAAAAAAGAAATCACATGAACGCTGAAAGAAAAAGGATTTGTATTGTTGGCCTGATATGAAAGGAAAGGCCGTCTGTTTTCCACTCTGTGTTTTTCTCCGATGCGATCCAGCTGAAAACAAACCTTGGCGRGACCTTCGAGGCTTCATCACCAAGCCAGGACCAGAACAGACACTGGAAAATGTTTGCTTTGTTTGTGGAACTCCACCATGGAAACCCCTATCTCCTCCAGTATGGAGGAGCCTGGGAGGCTGGTCTGCTGTGAGTACATCCCCTATTTGGGAGACTAGGGACCTGATAGGCTACTGGACATGAATCTGGGTATTAGAAAGGACAACATGGCCTCATCATCCCAGAGGGACTTGCCTGTTTCGTATCCATTGTCTGCACTGACTTTTTCAATGTTATCTGTGCTTTTTTTCATACAGTACAACAAAAAAAACTGAAAAAATTATACAAATAAAAAAGACTGCATAAAAATACTCAAAAAAATACTACACAAAAAAAACGATTCCGTCTCTCTCACACTCACACCGTACAGGCACGTAGACACACACCAACACACAGAACAGTTTCTTTGCTCATGGCTCCACTTTGAGATAAGGAAAGTATATGATTGAGTTAATGAACAGAGTTGGAAAGCAAAACACTGCATGGCAGCTTCTCACACTCGGATCGCTTCCCGGAATCATTTGTTCTGCTCCAAATTTTTCACAGTAGGATTTTTAGCGATTGTTGTTTTGTAGATGAAGATCTGATTCCGCTGGAGGTAACGGCTTTGAAGTGAGAAAACGAGCTCATTCTCATGTTCAAACAATCTCAGTCTCTGTATGTTAACAATCAGCTTCAACAGCATGGGACCAGATTCCTCTGCCCCAGGTCTATGAAGTCTTACATAGCCTTGCAATCAGGGCATTAATACCAATACCACTGTCACTATTACTGTACCCACCAACTTCCCCTCTCACATAAACCCTGGCCTCCTCACATCCGTTGTAATGGCTGCTGTATAAAAATAGATGCCATTACTCTCTCTATAGTAATGTGTATGTTTCAACCTTGCCAGACTCTCCTAGACGGTTCCAGAACTGCCCTCAGGGGGGCCGGTGGAGCTCAGAACAATCGATACCAAAAACCTCCAGCGCGGAACTGCCCTCGAGCCACGGGCAGGGTCTGGCACAGAACACAGCGGCATCTGGGAAGCCGACCGTCTCCATACTAGGCCTCTTAGCACCACCGCGGCAGCTTTCTCTACAAACACAAAACAAGTCTCTCGACAACAAGACGATGTAAAACAAGACAAGTCTCTCGACAACAAGACGATGTAAAACAAGACAAGTCTCTCGACAACAAGACGATNAGACAAGTCTCTCGACAACAAGACGATGTAAAACAAGACAAGTCTCTCGACAACAAGACGATGTAAAACAAGACAAGTCTCTCGACAACAAGACGGTGTAAAACAAGACAAGTCTCTCGACAACAAGACGATGTAAAACAAGAGATTGAAATGATCTTTGTGTTTTGATTCCACTTTTTAGTTGGAACTTCTTCCTTGTTGTTTTGTTGTTGTTTTAACGCTACAATTATTATTTTTGTTGCCATGGTGGATGATGCAAGGTCATGCCAAAATGTAAGAAATGCAGGAGGGCGGGTTTTGAACGACCCCCCTTCTATGTACAATCATGTAGGGTTTGTTTGTGGCACTTTGTGCAGGATTCGCGATGGTATGTCTGTGTGTCCCAATGCGAGCTACAGTACGGCACATCTGTTGGAAACATTGTGAATTTAATTTGCGTTGTGAGAAAAAATACTACTAGTAGACTGGTGGCCAAACTAACAGTGTGGGAGACTGGGATTGTACTGTGTGTTGGTTGATCCATTCACTTTAACAGAGCTTTCAATCTATCTAGCAATGGCTGACAATATTGCTTTTGTTTTGTTTTTGTTYCTGACGTTTTATTTTCTCTTCAAAACACTCAAATCACGTTCATTTGGGATCACAGAGCAGAACAATGGAAAAAACAACTAGTAAGACTCAAACCATACGTCATGCACTTCAATGGCCCCTCCAATAGGTTCAAGCAAATGAAAACTCTTAAAACACTCTTATGTTCTAGCAGACGTTCACTTCTGGTTGGAGACTTTTCTACAGCTCCCACTGCAGCAAAGCCTGGATAGAGTAAACAGGAAATGGATACAGCAGTCATGGTCATTTAGCCCATAACAGGCCTACATGCTAAAAAGATTGCAGCACACAGTTTAAATATATCCAAATTAGCCCAACTTTAGTCCCCTTGCGTACACACTGACAGATCTCAAACCCCACTTCAAATGAAAAGTCCTATTCTATTTCTGTCCTGTGGCATTCCCACCAGAAGTAGCTAGCTAGCCCTCTTGCCCTTTCCCTCGCCTGTTAAAACACTGCTTGCTGCCATGGAGATGCTCCTATGTAGTTTCTTGGGCGCTAGTATCCCACAGCTCTGATTAGCATTAGCGCTGCAGGCTGCTCTGTGGAGGCTCCTGTAGTCTCTCCAATCGCACTCCACTAATGAGAAAGGCATTTGGTCACAGGGAAACAGAGGTCTAGGGGGAAAAAACATCAGGGACCACGAGCCAAAATGGTTTCATTTCAACGGTCCACAGTACTGTTACGAACCCAGTGGGCAATCTGCCACAGAGAAAACAAGAGTACATTAGCAGCAGCTTATCGTAAAGCCAGAAAGTTATTGAAATTGAAGAGATATTTTTTTGACAAAAATAAAAATGGTTTACCCCCGGGATTAACCAAATGATAATGAAATTAGTCCTGCTTTATGTCTCATGGATTAGCGATTTGAAATGAGATTTTGATGAATCCTACAGGTCCTTATAGCCATTTACAACAGATCCCCCTCCACCGCCCTGCACCTGCTCTCTACAAGTGCCATTCTAATAGCCCTCTATCCATCTCTCTCTCCCTCTCTCACTCTCACTCTCACTCTCTACAACCCCACAGCAGTGATCCATGCACAATCAACTGCAGGAACGCTGAATACACACCTATACGCTTCCACCCAAAGATTTTAGTAAATTGCTGTGAATGAAATTAGAGAGAGAGAGAGAATTAAATAGTTTTAATGTCCACTACAATTCCACCATTATTGTCCCCCCTCCCCAACCCTGACCCAACTTCTTCAAGCATTGCAATCTTGTCTGATGTTCAGTGTGGCCGAACTCATTGTCTGTTCATGGTTGTAAAATATGGTCGTGTAGTCTCTTTAGGGTGCCCAATTCAAGGGTGACTTAACTAGCACCCTACCAATTCTAATGTAGACTTAGTTTCCCATAGCTTCTTAGTACAGTGCAAAATAGTACAGTGGAGTCTAATATTTCAAACTGTCATGTCTGAGGTGGAACATCAAGTCTATGTTAGGTTAAACGTTTGGAAAACCATCCCGAGAACGATGGCGTCATACACCTACCTACCTTAAGCGTTCTCCAAACTTGAAGCCTCACACGTTCGGTCCCCATGAGGTAGGGTTGTCGCTTTGGTGAGGCTTCTGGCAGCTTTGTAGATACATCTAGTAATAGTTCTCCCACTCAGTGACTTCACAACGGGTAACAACAACAACAACCTATATAGGGGAACTTAAGGGGGGTTTTGTTCACTACTAGGCAACAGTGCTTCAGCATTTAAACACATACATACAGCTCACACAATCTTTTAATGTTCCTGTTCTTCTAGATTCCCAAGCATACCATTTCACTACATTGACTTACTGTGCACACGCCATAATGTACCTATTTACTTACTGCTAGTTTAGTCTGTTGGAACACTCAAATGTCAAATATCCACTTAACATATTGTGACACTTCCTGATACACTTAACCACAAGAACCAATTGGGGAAGACCAATTAGATGGTTTCTTTTTAGATATTAGCCAATCAAACTGATGGGTAACTACTATATTATGGACCCTCCACTGTCATCAAATGGGCAATAGCAACTGGGCATGTTCATTACTGTCTACTTTTTAAGGGAAGGAGACGTCCTACTTTCAACAGGTGACTACTTTCTTCCTGAACTCATGGTTCTTGTGGGTGCACCTGCATCAGGGAGTGAGTCTGTATCTGCTGTGTTTGTCCATATTTAATGTGTCAGTATATAAGGGATTGACAAATCTCCCCCCTGTGTCTTTCTGTATCCCTCCACCTCATCCCCACTTTCCTTTCGTCCCCCAATCCTACTCCATCCAACTCTGGGGCCCAGGCATCATACTCTGAACAGTACATAGAGGAATAGACCCTGTGGGACTTTGTCCCCCTGAGATGTTTTGTTCCCTCAGACTTGCTAGTATCTAGTGCAGAGTACTCTAGAGTTCTATTGTATTCCCAATTCTAGAATCTAGAGTTCTATTGTATTCCCAATTCTAGAATCTAGAGTTCTATTCTATTCCCAATTCTAGAATCTAGAGTTCTATTCTATTCCCAATTCTAGAATCTAGAGTTCTATTCTATTCCCAATTCTAGAATCTAGAGTTCTATTCTATTCCCAATTCTAGAATCTAGAGTTCTCTTCACCCTCTGTCAAGTGGAGAGTCGTGGTTAGAGAGACAGCACCAGGATGTGCAACTCAGTCAAAGGGCCAGCAATAGAAATGCAATTACTAGAACGGACATCCCTATTCAAGTCAAGTCATTCTATTTCTATGGTAACACCCACCCAGCCAACAACACACATCAGTCTGAGAGCAGAGATAAACCCCAAGGCTTTTCTCAGACCGTCAACAGTACATCTGAGCCTCCACGTGGTAGTCTAGTCCCAGTCCAGCCTCTACACCTGGTCAGTCTGACAGTGGAATGCCTTTCCTATTGTCACCTCTCTGTCATTCATTCCTTCTGCAGGGGCCCCATAATGCCAACAACACAATCACCTCTCCTTCCTATCAGACTCCTCCACTTCTCCATCCATCCCTCCCTCCCTCACTCCATAATGCCAACAACACCATCACCTCTACTTCCTACCAGACTCCTCCACCTCTGCTCTGCATCCATCCCTCCCTCCATAATGCCAACAACACCATCACCTCTCCTTCCTACCAGACTCCTCCACCACTCCCTTCATCCCTCCTCCATCACTCCATAATGCCAACAACACCATCCCCTCTCCTTCCTACCAGACTCCTCCACCACTCCCTCCATCCCTCCTCCCTCCCTCCATAATGCCAACAACACCATCCCCTCTCCTTCCTACCAGACTCCTCCACCACTCCCTCCATCCCTCCTCCATCCCTCCATAATGCCAACAACACCATCACCTCTCCTTCCTGCCAGACTCCTCAGCCTCCACTCCTCCACCTCTCCCTCACTCCCTCCTCACCCCTCCCTCTCCCTCCCCACCCCTCCCTCTCTCTCTCCCTCCTCACCCCTCCTTCTTTCTCTCTCCCTCCCTCCCTCCCYCCAYMATGCCCYCMCYMMCWCCATCACCTCTCCTTCCTGCCAGACTCCTCAGCCTCCACTCCTCCACCTCTTCCTCACTCCCTCCTCACCCCTCCCTCTCTCCCTCCTCACCCCTCCTTCTCTCTCTCTGTCTCTCTCCCTCCATCCCTCCTCCCTCCTGCCATTCCTCCACCTCTCCAACCACCCCTCCCTCACTCCCTCCTCACCCCTCCACTTTCCTTCCGCTTGCTGTCATGGTCAATTACTTTTTGGTTTTCTCTTGGGTTCTTTATTTCCTGGTTTACATTTTTTTCTGTACAAAGTGTTTAAAATATTATTATTTGTATTATATGATGTTAGTATGGTAATGTTCTTTATTAAGGAAGAAGAAAAATTTATTTTTGTTACTGGTCTGTTTCATAATTCTTTTTTAAATTGGTATTGTAAGATATCTATGCAAGAGCTGTTCAGTGGAGCATTTTTATTTAAGAATGTCCTATGTGTAATAAATGGTAGAATCTGGCTCTGTCTGGCGTCTTGTGTTTCTTCTGCAGACGCTTGCAACCGACAACAATGAACAATCGACAAGACACATACTGTAGTGTAGAAACAGCTCACTGCTCCTTTCCATACGGTATAACTCCTAATCTTTGTCCAAGCTGTTCTCTGAGAGTAGAGTCTCATTATAAAGCCCTCTGACTCCATGAGTAACACAGCCTAACAATGGATCCCTGCACCGGCGCTCAAACCAATTCCATTATTCTGACTGGGTAATGGCGGACTGAGAAATAAGGCTCAGCGGTTAGAGGGAGCGGAAGTGCGCAGGCGCAACGAGATTGAACTGTACCATTTCCCCCACTTTGGTGGTAATCCCGGGCTTTACTATTACGAATGAGAGATTCTCAGGAATATCTATGTCCCACCACCATGTGAAGTGTCTCTCAGGGGTTCAGTGTGTGAGTAGCATATTCCTTAATTAGGGCAGTGTCTAACTCGTCAATGACTGAGCCTGAGCCGCCATTTACAGAGCCAGCCCATCCCGCGCTCATGATTTACAGATTAAAAGGGGTAATGGAATAACTAATGGCTAATTAGGGATCAATTATGTAGAAGAAAGGGGACCTTATGCAGTGTATACGTTCTATAAATGTCCTTTGGTGAGAGAGGAGATTTTGCTGTCAGGTTTCTAAGTCATTGCTCATGTCCCTAATTGAAATGGACACTGTCATCAAGCCAGCGGTTTCAACAGTAGCTCCTGCATCCCAAATGGGTAGTGCACTATATAGGGAATAGGGGGCCATTTGGGTCGCACCCTAGGCCCCATCTTCACATCTCCGAAATTCTAGCTATGTCGCTGTCTTCCTGTTTAGTGCCGTGACCACATGGTCTGTCGGATGATGCTTACGCTGACGGCCTACTTGACATTATTTTACAGCCATTAAAAAGATATAATTTTCCAATGCCTCTTCCCTTCACCTATGGAGGGGAAATATGTGCATATGAAGACATCCTGCAAGTATTGAACTTTAAATCTACATTTAGGAGAGCTAAGAGCTGCTTGGCATGGTGCTTAGTCTAAACCAAAACAATGAATTGTTAACACTTATCGGGTGTGACATTTCCAAGCATACTAATCCAAGCTTGTCTAGCTCCAGGGAGAGAAAAGCGAAGGGAATACACAGGACCTAATCTTATTTAGCGCTGCTAAACACAGCTGCTGTGTTGTGACTGTAATACTGAAACCACATAGCTACTGACTCATCATCTCTCCCACCAGGAATAAACAGAAATGTGATGAAGTAGCTGGCTGAATATTCCCAGATATCCCTCTGGAGATCCATGCCAGATACTCTCTCCTGTAACCCCTGACCCACAATACCTCATTGTCCAGTTACAGGCCTGTAGTGTCCACTAGGCAGGCCTGTAAACTGGCCTGTCTGGCTATATTGTACACAACAATAGACTGGGTGGCAGTGGGATGAGGACCACTGCTAAATTTGTTACTGAAATGTGTTTGCCGTTTTTACAGCTCAATAATTAATACAATTACTGTGTTGATTAAAGTGAAATTACAACACAGATGCGGTTATTGTTTTAATATGCCTAAACCCTGCAGCGAATGGCTGATTAAAAAAGCAGGTAATTTAATTAAGCAAGATGGTAGAAGGAGATAATTCATAACTCTCAGGCCTTTCTGTGTTACACTGACGCGGTGTGTGTGTGTGTGTGTGTGGTGTGTGTGGGTGTGGTGTGTGTGTGTGGGTGTGTGTTGTGTGTGTGTGTGTGTGTGTGTGTGTGTGTGTGTGTGTGTGTGTGTGTGTGTGTGTGGTGTGTGTGTGTGTGTGTGTGTAAAAGCTTCAGAGTTCAGGCTCGGGCTTTTATCCCCTCGCCTGGTCTCCCATGCCAGTGCATGTGAACAGAATAGATGAGGTTGCACAAACACCTCATCTCTGGGAAAGGGGGAATAGAGTAGTAAAAGGGAATAGGGTAGTAAAAGGAATAGAAGTAGTAAAGGGAATAGAGGTAGTAAAAGAGGAATAAGAGGTAGTAAGTGAATAGAGGTAGTAAAGGGAATAGAGGTAGTACAGGGAATAGAGGTAGTAAAGGAATGGAAGAGTAAAGGGAATAGAGGTAGTAAAGGGAATAGAGTAGTAAAGGGAATAGAGGTAGTAAAGGGAATAGACGTAGTAAAGGGATTAGAGGTAGAGGGAATAGAGTAGTAAATGGAATAGAAGTAGTAAAGAATAGAGGTAGTAAAAGGAATACAGGTAAGTAAAGGGAATAGAAGTAGTAAAGGGAATAGAGGTAGTAAAGGGAATAGAGGTAGTAAAGGGAATAGAGGTAGTAAAGGGATAGAGGTAGTAAAGGGATAGAGGATAAAGGGAATAGCGGGTAGTAAAGCAGAAATAGAGGTAGTAAAGGGATTAGAGGAGTAAGGGAAGAGGTATTAAAGGTGGGGAAGATAGCAGTAAAGGCAGAATAGAGATAGAATAGAGGTAGTAAAGGGAATAGAGGTAGTAAAGGAATAGAAGTAGTAAATGGAATAGAAGTAGTAAAGGGAATAGAGGTAGTAAAGGGAAAGAGGTAGTAAAGGGAATTAGAGGTAGTAAAGGGGAATAGAAGTAGTAAAGGGAATAGAAGTAGTAAGGGAATAGAGGTAGTAAAGGGAATAGAGGTAGTAAAGGGAATAGAGGTAGTAAGGGAATAGAGGTAATGAAAGGGAATAGAAGTAGTAAAGGGAATAGAGGTAGTAAAGGGAAAGAGAGGTATAAAGGGAATAGAGGTAGTAAAGGAAATAGAGGTAGTAAAGGAATAGAGGTATAAGGAATATATGATATGTATTTCTCTGAGTTATGTTCACCAAGGCTGACAAAAAAAATCTTGACCGGTTCAATATGTTCTTAACTAATTTAGAACTGGACGTGGAAGCCAACCCACCTCTCCAGTCTGTCCAAAGGACATCAAATCAAATCAAATTAAAGTTGTATTTCCCACATGCGCCGAATACAACAGGTGTAGACCTTACTGTGAAATCATGGTCACAGTGTCAACTGCAGCACTTAAATCTAAGAGTACAAGGACAGAGAGCTGTTTGTTGTGTTGGCTCTAAGATCATGTACCACTTTAACTAAGTCTGCTCTCTGTGCTGTGGTGGGTACGAAAACCAGATTGGATTTTTTTTTAAATACAGTTGGCATACAATTTTTTGAGCTGTACTGTACTGTTGTGGGACGTGCTCCTGCACCGGTCCCTTTCACATTCTTGTCACGGTCTTGGAAATGAGCGGACCAAGGCGCAGCGTGAGTAATAGTTCCACATATTTTATTAAGTGAAACTAACAAAACAAAATAACAAAACTTACAAAAACCGTGAGGACGTAGTGCCCAACACTAACAAACAATCAATATCCCACAAAACACAGGTGGGGAAATAGCACCTAAATATGATCCCCAATCAGAGGCAACGATAAACAGCTGCCCTCAATTGGGAACCACATTAGCACCAACATAGAAATAGATATACTAGATCACCCCTAGTCACGCCAAGACCTACTACACCATAGAGAACCAAGGGCTCTCTATGGTCAGGGCGTGACAATTATAGAGGTGACAGGACAGCAAATCAACTAAAACTAGTCTAAGTTCCAACAAAAAGCCAGGAACATTTTGTAGATAAGGTGCACATTTCTCACTCAAAATATTGATGTTCAGAATGACAACATACAATCTCTGATTCAAGCCATGGATTCCTCACACCAGTCATGCACGCACACACACACACACGCACACGCACACGCACACGCACACGCACACACACACACACACACACACACACAACACACACAACACACACACACACACACACACAACACACACACACACACACACACACACACACACACACACACACACACACAGCCCCCATTCCTTCCACTGTGACCCAAGGTCCTGCTAAGATGGCAGATGTAAGTCCTGATCCACTACTGCCAGTAACACTGCCTCGTAAACATTAAACCATTGGTATTACACAGCTACATGCACAATCCAAATCCACAAAACATCCAATACGTCCACACCACAACCACACCACATCCTCAACCACAACCACAACCACAACCACAACCACAACCACAACCACAGACCACAACCACAACCACAACCACATCCTCAACCACAACCACAACCACAACCACAACAACCTCAACCACAAACCCAACCACAAACCACACCACAACCACAACCACATCCTCAACCACATCCTCAACCACGCCCAAACCACAATCCTCAACCACGCCACAAACCACCCCAACCAGCACCCCACTAACCACATCCTCAACCACCCCACACCACGTCCCAACCACCCAACACATCCTCAAACTACCTCCTCACCACATCCTCAACCACATCCTCACCACCCACGCCCAAACCACATCCTCAACCAACAATCCTCAACCACGCCCACAACCAACTCAACACCCACCACATCCTCAACCACGCCCACAACCAGTCCTCACCACCCATACCATCCCAACTACATCCAACCACATCCTCAACACACACTCAACCGCCCACCCACACCATCCCACCACGCCCAACAATCCTCAACCACGCCGCACACCACATCCTCAAACCACGACTAACCACGTCCCCTCAACCACACCATCATCCACACATCCTCAACCACATCCCAACACGCCACACCACATCCACATCATCAACCACATCCTCAACCACATCCTCAACCACATCAGACAACCACATCCACACCAACCAACCACAATCATCAACCACATCTAACCACTCATCAACCACATCCCAACCACATCCTCAACCACATCCACACATCACACATCCAACCACATCCTCACACACCACATCATCACCACATCTCAACCATCCAAACCAGGCACACTCTCATACATGCATAGAACAGCTCACGCAAACCTATAAACACATACCGTATGTACAGTCATGCTGCATACACACATACAAAATGTTGAACACACAAACACACAAACCCAATGAAGAAAACTCACACACAGCTATTTACAAAGTGATGCTTACAATCCACAGTGGCTGTATCGCCGGGTAAGGCTGTGATTCCTCCTCTGCTTATATACTGCTCTGTAGCGATATGCTTATTGGGCCAGCTCATCCGGTTTTGGCATATATGGCATATACAGTATATTATAAAGCAGGTTGTGTAAATTATGTGATGCAAATGATTTGTAAATGTGCTGGAAATGCTGGACATTGTAGTGTAAAATTAGTGCTGGAAATGCTGACATTGTAGTGTAAATTGGCTGGAAATGCTGGACATTGTAGTGTAAATTAGTGCGAATGGTGAAATTGTGATTTCTGGACATGTAGTGATTCAGTGCTGGAAATGCATTGTAGTGTAAAATTTCTGAATGCGACTGTAGTGTAAATGGTGCTGGAAATGCTGGACATTGTAGTGTAAAATTGCTGGAAATGCTGGAAATTGTAGTGTAAAATTAGTGCTGGAAAGAGTAGTGTAGAAACACACAACATGGTTATGGCGTGGTGGCTAGATAGGTGGAAAGGGTATACACTCTGTCTGGAGGATATAGAGGTCTGTTCGCTCTAAAGACTGGCCTGCTTAACCAGGGTCAGAGGTCAGAACTCAGAGGACCAAGGGGACAGTGAAAGGTCACGCTAAGCCGCGAGCATAGGAGAAAATTCCCTGTGTAAATCCGATCTAAACACAAAAGAATAAATGAGGCAATTACCAGGCACAGTGGCGTATCTACATGGATGGACACAATGCTCCCTGTACCTTATCTCCTACAGGTACTCAAAGGGTCAAAGGGTCAAATTAACACACACCATGCACACTCTGCCTGCTATCTCTAACCCATATCTGTGTTTCTACTCTCTCTACCTATCATTTCTCTCTATCCCCCTCTAACGACATCTCTCTCTCTCTCTCTCTCCTCTCTCCCTCCCACCACCTCCGTCTCTCCCCACTCCCTCCCTCCTCCCTCCCTCCCGACCTCCTACCCTCCCCTTCCAATCAATTCAATTTAAAGGCTTATTTGGCATGGGAAACATATGTTAACATTGCCAAAGCAAGTGAAGTAGATAAACAATCTTTAAGTGAAATAAATAAAAAGTACATTAAACATCTCATCCACAAGTTCAAAAGAATAAGATGTTCAAATGCTAATATATGTGCAAATAGTTAAGTACAAAAGGGAAAATAAATAAATAAATAAACATAAATATGGGTTGTAATTACAATGGTGTTGTTCTTCACTGGTTGGCTTTTCTTGTGTGGCACAAATCTTGTTGCTGTGACTGTGGTTTCACCCAGTAGATATGGGAGTTTATCAACATGGGTTTTTCGAATCTTTTGGATCTGTGAATCTGAGGGAATATATTTGTGCTCTCATATGGTCATACATTGGCAGGAGGTTAGGCAATGCACAATCTGCCCTCTCTCCCACATATGCTCTCTGCCTTTTCCCTCGAGGAACCTTTTACCCACACAGCTGAGCTAAATCTTTCATTTCTACCCTGGCTGGAGTGAGAACGACCCTGGCTTTGGGGAATGGGGGCTGTGGAGGATCACTGGACACTGCTGGGAAGTATGAAGTATGTACCGCTTCCCACCAAGCTAGGGAATGGACTATAGCTCCACTCTGCCCTGCCCTCTGCAGTGTAAAGTAGAAGACAGAGCATAGCCGGAATGGTGCAACATTTGTCAATGCCACTGTCTTGGCTTGTTTGCCTAGTTACCAAGAATCCTTGCTCCAGCCAAACGGCTATGCCCACATCCACGGACGTTAGTTCTTCTCCGCAAAAGGTCTGGATCTGAGTACCTCCGACCCTTCACCGAATCAAACACATTCAGTGTTTCAGTGTTCTGAGTGGTACAGAAACCATGATGGGTTGGAGCAGAGCCAGATCACGCGGGTAAAGCGGATTATGACATTAATCATTGGCTTTGATACCTGATGGTTAGAGACGATCAAATTGCTGATGACTTTGTTTGTACAAACACCCATCGCGCCAAGACGACTGCAGTGATGGCAGCTCGGATTAAAGTATTTTGTGAACGCCAGAGCAGCAGAGTAATGTAGTGTGAAGTCGTCAGGCTAGTCATTGGTTATGTCCAACCCCATACTCTTTTGTGGTTTAATGATACCCCATCAAAACAACAATAAGGAAATATGATTTTATTAAAAGTCAGTGATAAGATGACCAAAGCTCCACGAAGCGATATACAATATTGAAAGTTAAGAATATTCAGGGTGAAAGGTAGTTCAACCCTCTCCATTCTCTCTCCCAGTAACACAGTAAAGCTACACACAACCCACACGTATTGGTTATCACATCCTCTTAGCAAACAGGAGAAGCCCTCAAGCATCTCCATTCCAAACAACATCTTCTTCGGATTAAGATCTAATCATGTACATTGCATTATCATCAACACAAATCTATGATATAGCCACTTGGGATAGCTGACGAGCACTATAGCACTATCAATGAGATTCAAATAGGCAGTAGTGGTGCTCACATGGTTATCTCTTTGTGGCTGGTCACATTCATGTGCTTTGGGCTGTTCTTATCAGGCAGCTGGCTGTACTTTAGGCCTCAATAATCAGTGCAAACATACATAGATGTGAGAGGAACCAAGGGGCTTATCTGTTTCTTTCTCTTCCATCTCACTGAACATCAGTGCAGACTCACTGTTTTACTGGAATCAGCCTTCCTTTCTCTCCCTGACTGTCTTTTCTGTCTCTCTTCGCCCGCTCTCTCACTCTCTGACTTCCCCCTTTCTCACTATCTCCCCCTCTCTCACTCTCTTTGTCCTCCCCCTTCTCTCTCTGTCCCCCTGTCTCTCTCGTCCTTCCCCACTCTCTCTCTGTCCTCCACTCTCCTACTCCTCCACACTCCTCTCTGCTCTCGTCCCCCTCCAGTCCTTCACCCTCCTGTGTTTCCTCCTGGATACATCAGGGCCCTCTTCCTCTTCACCTACTTTTAATCTTGCAATTCCATACAGAATCTAAAATGTTTGTGTAAACGTATTGACCTGAATGTACGCCCTTCCTGCTGCAATGTACAAAGCTTCCATTTGGCCTCATGGGTGGAAATGTTATTACATCATTTGTCATAATTTCATAATTTATTTACACACTACTGGTCAAGGGTTTAGGAACACCTACTCATCTAGAGTCTTTCGTCTATAACATTGTAGGAATAATAGTGAAGACATCAAGAACTATGAAAATAGAACAATGCTGAATTATGTAGTAACCAAACAGTGTTGAACAATTCAAATAGATTTTAGTATTTAGATTCCTCAAATAGCCACGTCCTACTCTTGATGACAGCTTGCAACTCTTGCATCTCTCAACCCAGCTTCACCTGGAAATGCTTTTAATTCAAATCAAATCAAATAAATGTATTTATGATAGCCCTTCTTAACAATCAGCTGAGTATCAATAGTGCTGTACAGAAACCCAGCCTAAAACCCCAAACAGCAAGGAAGCAGGTGGAGAAAGCACTTTTTCCAACGAGTCCCTTGAAGGATCCCACATATGCTGAACATGTTGGCTGCTTGTCCTTTCACTAAAAGGTCCAACTCACCCAACCATCTAAATTGGTTGTCAGGGGATTGTGGAGGCCAGGTCATCTGATGCAGGCACTCCATCATCTCTTTTGGTAAATAGCCCTTACACAGCTGGAGGTGTGTTGGGTCACTTGTCCTGTGAAAAACAAAATGATTAATCCACCGTAAGCCCAAACACGATGGATGGTCACTACTTGCTGCAGAATGCTGTGGTAGCCCATGCTGGTTAAGTGTGCCTTAAATTCTAACACGGAAGCCAAACCGGCTTGCGCGTTGACCATCGTGCATAATTATTTGCCCACCCACACCAAACGCGTGGACGACGGCAGGTTAAAATCAAAAACAAAACTCTGAACCATTACATAATGTGTGGGACAGTAAACAAGCAGAAACATTATGGTCAATAAGAAAATTAAAAAAGCTGCACTTCGCTGATCGTAAGTTTCCTATTTAGCTAGCTTCTGTGCTAGACCTAATTTCCTGGGATATAAAACATGGAATTATTAGTTCTATACCATGGAAGCACAAGGTCTCTACTCCCGGTATTAATCCACAATAAACAGTCAACCGAATCATTCAGTATCATCTCCTCTCTTCCCAGGCTTTTCTGTCTTTGAACTATTTGGTGATTGGCATCTTAAACTTTCATAGTGATTACCACGAGACCGACAAACAGTTCGTTCTCTTCAATCACCACAAGGGGTAAGTAACCAATAGGAGAGGCACGTGG
>NW_019944728.1:33136-45589 GCF_002910315.2 Salvelinus sp. IW2-2015
CCAGAGAGAGATTGTGTGTTGTGTGGTGTGTGTGTGTGTGTGTGTGTGTGGTGTGTGTGTGTGTGTGTGTGTGTGTGTGTGTGTGTGTGTGTGTGTGTGTGTGTGTGTGTGTGTGTGTGTGTGTGTGTGGTGTAGGTGCATGAGTGTGTACTACAGCTCTAGAGCTATCTGCATTTGCTGGCTGGAGGTGTTAACATGTCCAGGCCCTCCACAGGACAACATCACAAAATAAAACAAAACAGGGAAGCTGAGGTCCTGAGAATTCCCCATGAGATACACAGAAT
Source organism: Salvelinus sp. IW2-2015 (assembly GCF_002910315.2). NCBI lineage: Eukaryota > Metazoa > Chordata > Actinopteri > Salmoniformes > Salmonidae > Salvelinus > Salvelinus sp. IW2-2015. The sequence continues at coordinate 33,421 of NW_019944728.1, forward strand.
AGATGAGGTCTGCACAAATTCCCCTCATCTTCTGGGAAAGGGGAATAGAGGTAGTAAAGGGAATAAAGGTAGTAAAGGGGGAAAGAGGTAGAATAGAAGGTAGTAAAGGAATAGAGGTGTAAAGGAATAAGTAGTAAGGGATAGAGGTAGTAAAAGCGGAATAGGGGTAAGTAAGGGAATAGAGGTAGTAAAGGGAATAGAGGTAGTAAAAGGGAATAGAGGTAGTAAAGGGAATAGAAGTAGTAAAGGGAATAGAGGTAGTAAAGGGATTAGAGGTAGTAAATGGAATAGAAGTAGTAAAGGGAATAGAGGTAGTAAGGGAATAGAGGTAGTAAAAGGAATAGAAGTAGTAGAAGGAATAGAAGTAGTAAAGGGAATAGAGTAGTAAAGGGTAATAGGTAGTAAGGAATAAAGGTAGTAAGGAATAGAAGTAGAAAGGGATTAGATGAGGTAGTAAAGGGAATAGAGTGTAGTAAAGGGAATAGAGGTAGTAAGAAATAAGTAGTAAGGGAATAGAGGTAGTAAAGGGAATAGAGGTAGTAAAGGGAATAGAAGTGTAAAGGGAATAGAGGTAGTAAAGGGAATAGAGGAATAAAGGGAATAGCGGTATAAAGCAGAATAGAGGTAGTAAAGGGAATAGAGGTATTAAAGGGGGAAATAGGCAGTAAAGGCAGAATAGAGATAGAATAAGATAGTAAAGGGAATAGAGGTAGTAAAGGGATAGAAGTAGTAAATGGAATAGAGTAGTAAAGGGAATAGAGGTAGTAAAGGGAATAGAGGTAGTAAAGGGAATAAGAAGTAGTAAAGGGAATAGAGTAGTAAAGGGATAGAGGTAGTAAAGGGAATAGAGGTAGTAAAGGGAATAGAGGTAGTAAAGGGAATAGAGTTAGTAAAGGGAATAGAGTAGTAAAGGGAAATAGAGGTAGTAAAGGAATAGAAGGTAGTAAAGGGAATAGAAGTAGTAAAGGGAATAGAGGTAGTAAAGGAAATAGAGGTAGTAAAGGAATAGAGGTAGTAAAGGAATAGAGGTAAGTAAAGGGAAATAGAGGTAATTAAAGGGAATAGAGGTAAAAAGGGAATAGAGGTAGTAAAAGGAATATATGATATGTATTTTCTCTGAGTTATGTTCACCAAGGCTGACAAAAAAATCTTGACCGGTTCAATATGTTCTTAACTAATTTAGAACTGGACCGTGGAAGCCAACCCACCTCTCCAGTCTGTCCAGAAGGACATCAAATCAAATCAAATTTAAAGTTGTATTTCCCACATGCGCCGAATACAACAGGTGTAGACCTTACTGTGAAATCATGGTCAACAGTGTCAACTGCAGCACTTAAATCTAAGAGTACAAGGACAGAGAGCTGTTTGTTGTGTTGGCTCTAAGATCATGTACCACTTTAACTAAGTCTGTCTCTGTGCTGTGGTGGGTACGAAAACCAGATTGGATTTTTTTTTTAAATACAGTTGGCATACAATTTTTTTGAGCTGTACTGTACTGTTGTGGGACGTGCTCCTGCACCGGTCCCTTTCACATTCTTGTCACGGTCTTGGAAATGAGCGGACCAAGGCGCAGCGTGAGTATAGTTCCACATATTTATTTAAGTGAAACTAACAAAACARAATAACAAAACTTACAAAAAMCGTGAGGACGTAGTGCCCAAACACTAACAAACAATCAATATCCCACAAAACACAGGTGGGGAAATAGCTACCTAAATATGATCCCCAATCAGAGGCAACGATAAACAGCTGCCTCTAATTGGGAACCACATTAGCACCAACATAGAAATAGATATACTAGATCACCCCCTAGTCACGCCAAGACCTACTACACCATAGAGAACCAAGGGCTCTCTATGGTCAGGGCGTGACAATTATAGAGGTGACAGGACAGCAAATCAACTAAAACTAGTCTAAGTTCCAACAAAAAGTCCAGGAACATTTTAGTAGATAAGGGTGCACATTTCTCACTCAAAATATTGATGTTTCAGAATGACAACATACAATCTCTGATTCAAGCCATGGATTCCTCACACTCAGTTGCATGCACGCACACACACACACCACCGCATCACGCACACGCACACGCACACGCACACACACACACACACACACACACCACACACACACCACCACACACACACACACACACACACACACACACAACACACACACACACACACACACACAACACACACACCACACACACCACACACAGCCCCCCATTCCTTCCACTGTGACTTCCAAGTCCTGCTAAGAATGGCAGGATTAAGGTCCTGATCCACTACTGCCAGGATAACACTGCCTCGTAAACATTAACCATCTGGTAGTTTACACAGCTATGCATGCAATCCAAATCCACAACCACATCCACAACTACGTCCACACCACAACCACAACCACATCCTCAACCACAACACAACACAACCACAACCACAACCACAACCACAACCACAACCACAAACCACATCCTCAACCACAACCACAACCACAACCACAACACATCCTCAACCACAACCACAACCACAACCACAACCACAACCACAACCACATCCTCAACCACATCCTCACCACGCCCACAACCAACATCCTCAACCACGCCCACAACCACATCCTCAACCACGCCCACAACCACATCCTCACCACCGCCCACAACCACGTCCTCAACCACACCCATAACCACATCCTCAACTACATCCTCAACCACATCCAACCACATCCTCAACCACGCCCACGCCCACAACCCACATCCTCAAACCACATCCTCAACCACGCCCACAACCACATCCTCAACCACGACCACAACCACATCCTCACCACGCCCAAACCATCCTCACCACACCACAAACCACATCCTCAACACATCCCACACCAACCAACCTCAACACGCCCACGCCACAACCACATCCTCACCACGCCCACAACCACATCCTCAACCACGCCCACACCACATCCTCAAACCACGCCCACAACCACGTCCTCAACCACACCCATAACACATCCTCAACTACATCCTCAACCACATCCTCAACCACGCCCACAAACACTCCACATTCATCAACAATCCTCAACCCACTCCAACCAACATCCACAACACATCCACATCCATCAACCACATCTCAACCACATCCTCAACACACATCAACCACATCCTCACAATCCCACCAACATCCACACATCAACCACACCTCACACCACATCACTCACCACATCCACATCATCAACCACATCCTTCAACCACATCCAAAACCACAGGCACACTCTCATACATGCATAGAACAGCTCACGCAAACCTAAAACAATACCGTATGACAGTCATGCTGCATACACACATACAAAATGTTGAACACACAAACACACAAACCCAATGAAGAAAACACTCACACACACTATTTACAAAGTGATGCTCAATCCACAGTGGCTGTATCGCCGGGTAAGGCTGTGATTCCTCTCCTCTGCTTATAACTGCTCTGTAGCAGATATGCTATTGGGCCAGCTCATCCTGTTTTGGCATATATGGCATATACAGTATATTATAAAGCACGGTTGTGTAAATTAATGCTGAATGCTGGAATTGTAGTGTTAAATGTGTGCTGGAAATGCTGGACATTAGTGTAAAATTAGTGCTGGAAATGCTGACATTGTAGTGTAAATGTGTGCTGGAAATGCTGGACATTGTAGTGTAAAATTAGTGCGAAATGCTGGACATTGTAGTTAAAATGTGTGCTGGACAATGCTGGACATTGTAGTGTAAAATTAGTGCTGGAAATTACTGGACATTGTAGTGTAAAATGGTGCTGGAAATGCTGGACATAATTAGTTAAATTAGCTGGAAATGCTGGACATTGTAGTGAAACATGTGTGCGGAAAGCTGGACATTGTAGTGTAAAATTAGTGCTGGAAAGAGTAGTGTAGAAACACACAACATGGTATGGCTTGTGGGGCTAGATAGTGTGAAAGGGTATTACACTCTGTCTGGAGGATATAGAGGTCTGTTCGCTCTAAAGACTGGCCTGCTTAACCAGGGGTCAGAGGTCAGAACTCCAGAGGACCAACGGGACAGTGAAAGGTCACGCTAAGCCGGCGAGCATAGGAGAAAAGTTCCCTGTGTAAATCCGATCTAACACAAAGAGAAAAATGAGGCAATTACAGCACAGTGGCTATCTACATGGATGACACAAGTCGCGCCTACCTTATCTCCTACAGGTACTCACAAGGTCAAGATGGTCAAATACACACACTCATGCACACTCTGCCTGGCTATCTCTACCCATATCTGTGTTTCTACTCTCTCTACCTATCATTTCTCTCTATTCCCCCTCTCTAACGACATCTCTCTCTCTCTCTCCTCTCTCTCTCCCTCCCTACCACCCTCCTCTCCTCCCCTCCCTCCTCTCCTCCCTCACCGACTCTACCTCCCTCCCTTCCAATTCAATCAATTTAAAGGCTTTATTGGCATGGAAACATATGTTAACATTGCCAAAGCAAGTGAAGTAGATAAACAATCTTTAAGTGAAATTAACAATAAAAATGTACATTAAACATTACACTCACAAGTTTCAAAAGAATAAAGATGTTTCAAATGTCATATTATGTGCAAATAGTTAAAGTACAAAAGGGAAAATAAATAAATAAATAAACATAAATATGGGTTGTAATTACAATGGTGTTTGTTCTTCACTGGTTGGCCTTTTCTTGTGGTCACAAATCTTGTTGCTGTGATGTGGTATTTCACCCAGTAGATATGGGAGTTTATCAAAATTGGGTTTGTTTTCGAATTCTTTGTGGATCTGTGTAATCTGAGGGAAATATGTGTCTCTAATATGGTCATACATTTGGCAGGAGGTTAGGAAATGCACACATCCTGCCCTCTCTCCCACATATGCTTCCTGCCTTTTCCCTCGAGGAACCTTTTTACCACACCAGCTGAGCTAAATCTTTCATTTCCTACCCTGCTGGAGTGGAAACGACCTGGCTTTGGGATGTGGGCTGTGGAGGATCACTGGACACTGGCTGGGAAGTATGAAGTATGTACCGGCTTCCCACACCAAGCTAGGGATGGACTATAGCTCCACTCTGCCCCTGCCCTCTGCAGTGTAAAGTAGAAGACAGAGCACTAGCCGGAATGGTTGCAACATTTTGTCAATGCCACTGTCTTGGTTGTTGCCTAGTTACCAAGAATCCTTGCTCCAGCCAAACGCTATGCCACATCCACGGACGTTAGTTTCTTCTCCGCAAAAGGTCTGGATCTGAGTACCTCCCGACCCTTCACCGAATCAAACACATTCAGTGTTTTCAGTGTTCTGATTGGTACAGAAACCGATGGGTTGGACCAGAGCCAGATCACACGGGTAAAGCGGATTTATGACATTAATCATTGGCTTTGATACTCTGATTGGTTAGAGACGATCCAATTGCTGATGACTTTGTTTTGTACAACACCCATCGTCGCCACAGACGACTGCAGTGATGGCAGTCTCGGATTAAAGTATGTTGTGAACGACAGAGCAGCAGAGTAATKTAGTGTGAGTCGTCAGGCTAGTCTTGGTTATGTCCAACCCCATACTCTTTTGTGGTTTAATGATACCCCATCAAACAACAATAAGGAAATATATTTTATTAAAAGTCAGTGATAAGATATGACCAAAKGCTCCACGAAGCGAATATATCAATATTGAAAGTTAAAGAATATTCAGGGTGAAAGGTAGTTCAACCCTCTCCATTCTCTCTCCCAGTACACAGTACAAGCTACTCACAACCCACACGTATTGTTATCACAATCCTCTTAGCAAACAGAGAAGCCCTCAAGCATCTCATTCCAAAACAACATCTTCTTCGGATTAAGATCTAATCATGTACATTGCATTATCATCAACACAATCTATGATATAGCCACTTTGGRATATTGCTGACGAGCACTATAGCACTATCAATGAGATTCAAATAGGCAGTAGTGGTGCTCACATGGTTATCTCTTTGTGGCTGGTCCACATTCATGTGCTTTGGCTGCTGTTATCAGGCAGCTGGCTGTACTTTAGGCCTTCAATAATTCAGTGCAAACATACATAGATGTGAGGAGGAACCAAGGGGCTTATCTTGTTTCTTTTCTCTTCCATCTCACTGAACATCARTTCAGACTCACTGTTTACTGGAATCAGCCTTCCTTTCTCTCCCTGACTGTCTTTTTCTGTCTCTCTTTCGCCCGCTCTCTCACTCTCTCTGWCTTCCCCCTTTCTCCTATCTCCCCCTCTCTCACTCTCTTTGTCCTCCCCCTCTCTCTCTGTCCTCCCTGTCTCTCTCTGTCCCCCTCACTCTCTCTCGTGTCCTCCCCCCTCTCTGTCCTCCCCCCTCCATCCTCCCCTCCTGTTTTTCCTCCTGGATAACATCAGGTGCCCTCTTCCTCTTCACCTACTTTTAATCTGCAATTCCATACAGAATCAAAAGTGTTTGTGTAAACGTATTTGACCTGAATGTAGCCCTTTCCTGCTGTCAATGTACAAAGCTTCCCATTTGGCCTCATGGGTGGAATGTTATTCATATTTGTCATAATTTCATAATTTATTTACACTACTGGTCAAGGGTTTTAGAACACCTACTCATTCTAGAGTTTTTCTTATACATTGTAGAATAATAGTGAAGACATCAAAACTATGAAATAACACATCTGGAATTATGTAGTAACCAAAACAGTGTTGAACAAATCTAAATAGATTTTAGATTTTAGATTCCTCAAATAGCCACTCCTTACCTTGATGACAGCTTGCACACTCTTGGCATTCTCTCAACCAGCTTCACCTGGAATGCTTTTAATCAAATCAAATCAAATCAAATGTATTTATATAGCCCTTCTTACATCAGCTGATATATCAAAGTGCTGTACAGAAACCCAGCCTAAAACCCCAAACAGCAAGGAATGCAGGTGTAGAAGCACTTTTCCAACAGTCTTGAAGKAGTTCCCACATATGCTGAACACTTGTTGGCTGCTTTTCCTTCACTAAAAGGTCCAACTCATCCCAAACCATCTAAATTGGGTTGGGGTCAGGGGATTGTGGAGGCCAGGTCATCTGATGCAGCACTCCATCACTCTCCTTCTTGGTCAAATAGCCCTTACACAGMCTGGAGGTGTGTTGGGTCACTGTCCTGTTGAAAAACAAATGATAATCCCACTAAGCCCAAACCAGATGGGATGGCATATTGCTGCAGAATGCTGTGGTAGCCATGCTGGTTAAGTGTGCCTTAAATTCTAACACGGAAGCCAAACCGGCTGCGCGTGTGCRCCATCGTGCATACATTTATTTTGTCCCCCCACACAAACGCGGTGACGACGCAGGTTAAAATATCAAAACAAACTCTGAACCATTGACATTAATTTGGGGACAGGTCRAAAAGCATTAAACATTTATGGCAATATAAAAATTAAAAAAGCTTGCACTTGCTATCTAAGTTGTCCTATTTAGCTAGCTTGCTGTTGCTAGCTAATTTGTCCTGGGATATAAACATTGAATTATTACTATACCTGGAATGCACAAGGTCCTCTACTCCGGTAATTAATCCACACATAAAACAGTCAACCGAATCATTTCTAGTCATCTCTCCTCCTTCCAGGCTTTTTCTTCTTTGAACTTATTTGGTGATTGGCACCTAACTTTCATAGTATTACCACGACGACCGACAACACAGTTCGTCTTTCAATCACCCACGTGGGTATAACCAATGAGGAGATGGCACGTGGGTACCTGCTTCTATAAACCAATGAGGAGATGGGAGAGGCAGGACTTGCAGCGCGATCTGCGTCACAAAAATACGAACGTACTTCTATTTTAGCCCTTGGTAACGCAGACGCTCGTTGACGCGCGCGAGCAGTATGGGTGCATAATGAATAATATAGATTTTCGACATTTATTTTGCAACGCTCACACACGCTACGCGAGAGGTTGTAGTAAATACAGACAGTGTCACCAGCAAAGCACCCCCACAACATAACACCCCTCTTCATGCTTTATGGTGGGAAATGCAAATGCAGAGATCAGCGTTCACTACTCTGCGTCTCACAAACACGACGGTTGGAATGAAAAGTCTACAATTTGGACTGCAGACCAAAGGACAGATTTCCCACGCTCTAATGTCCATTGCTCGTGTTTCTTGGCCCAACAAGTCTATTCTTCTTATTGTGTCCTTTAGTGGTGGTTTCTTTGCAGCAATTCGACCATGAAGGCCTGATTCACACAGTCTCTCTGAACAGTTGATGTTGAGATGTCTGTTTTGAACTCTGTGAAGCATTTATTTGGGCTGCAATTTCTGAGGCTGGTAACTCTAATGAACTTATCCTCTGCAGCAGAGGTAACTCAGGGTCTTCCATTCCTGTGGCGGTCCTCATGGAGAGCAGTTTCACATAGCGCTTCATGGTTTTTGCGACTGCACTTGAAGAAACTTTCAAAGTTTTGACATTTTCCGTTTGACTACCTTCATGTCTTAAAGTAATGATAGACTGTCGTTTCTCTTTGCTTATTTGAGCTTTTCTTGCCATAATATGGACTTGGTCTTTTACAAATAGGTAATCTTTTTGTATACAGAACCCCTAAATGTCACAACAGAACTGATTGGCTCAAACGCATTAAGGGTGAAATAAATTCCACAAATTAACTTTTAAGAAGGCACACCTGTTAATTGAAATGCATTTCAGGTGACTACCTCATGAGCTGATTGAGAGAATGCAAGAGTGTGCAAAGCTGTCATCAAGGCAAAGGGTGGCTATTGGAAGAATCTCAAATATAATTATATTGTGATTGTTAAACCTTTTTGGTTACTACTAATGATCCATATGTGTTATTTCATAGTTTTGATGCTTCACTATTATTCTACAGTAGAAAATAGTAAAAATAAAGAAAAACCTTGAATGAGTAGGTGTGTCCAACTTTTGACTGGTACTGTATTATACTTTTTTTTATTGATAAAATCCAGTGTTTCTATGTCAAATAGTTTTGTTATATCTTAGTCCTCTGTGATGTATGTACAAGTGTAATATTGGGATGCAACAAAATGTAATACTTCAAGGTATACTGACATGGTACAGGTGTCTTCTTTTTAAGCCCATAATCAAAATCAAATCACATGTTATTAGTCCATAACACTGGTACAGATGTTAATGCGAGTTTAGCGAAATGCTTGTGCTTCTAGTTCCGACAGTGCAGTAATATCTAAACAAGTTCTAACAATTCCCCAACAACTACCTAATACACACAAATCTAAAGGTGGGTGAGATTTGTCTGAATGTAGGCAGCAGCCTCTCTGAGTTAGAGATTGCTTTTACAGTCTGATGGCTTGAGATAGAAGCTGTTTTTCAGTCTCTCGGTCCCAGCTTTGATGCACCTGTACTGACCTCGTCTTCTGGATGGTAGCGGTGTGAACAGGCAGTGGCCAGGGTGTTGTTGTCTTGATGATTTGTAGGCCTTCTGTGACATCTGGTGCTGGTAGGTGTGCTGGAGGGCAGGTAGTTTGCCCCCGGTGATGCGTTGTGCAGACCWCACTACCCTCTGGAGAGCCTTGAGGTTGAGGGCGGTGCAGTTGCCGTACCAGGCTATGATACAGCCCGACAGGATGCTCTCGATTGTGCATCTGTAAAAGTTTGTCAGGGTTGTGGGTGACAAGCCAAATTTCTTCAGCCTCCTGAGGTTGAAGAGGCGCTGTTGCGCCTTCTTCACCACACTGTCTGTGTGGGTGGACCGTTTCAGTTTGTCTGTGATGTGTACGCCGAGGAACTTAAAACCTTCAACCTTCTCCACTGCTGTCCCTTCAATGTGGATAGGTGGGTGCTCCCTCTGCTGTTTCCTGAAGTCCACGATCATCTCCTTTGTTTTGTTGACGTTGAGTGAGAGGTTGTTTTCTTGACACCACACTCCAAGTGCCCTCACCTCTTCCCTGTAGGCTGTCTCGTCGTTGTTGGTAATCAAGCCCACTACTGCTGTGTCGTCTGCAAATTTGATGATTGAGTTGGGTGAACAGGGAGTACAGGAGGGGGCTGAGAACGCACCCTTGTGGGGCCCCAGTGTTGAGTGTCAGCAAAGCGGAAATGTTGTTTCCTACCTTCATCACCTGGGGGGGGGGCGGCCCGTCAGAAAGTCCAGGACCCAATTTCACAGGGTGGGGTTGAGACCCAGGGCCTCCAGCTTGATGATGAGCTTGGTGTTGTGTTATATGGTGTTGAATGCTGAGCTATATTCAGTGAACAGCATTCTTACATAGCTATAACCATGTGTGTGAGGTGTATACTTGTGTTTCAAAGTAGATTTGTTTAAGACTACCAAGAAACACTCTGTGTGACCCTGATTTAGCTCACTAGAGTAAAAGGTTAAACACATATTTTATTTTGAGGGAGTTTTAATCTGTGTTCTTGCACCACATCACTTTTAAGTTGAATTGCAATTGTTTTTATTGGTCCCTAAAATATTCAAACAGAGAGTGGTTCTGGGTCTATCAACTTTACTCAAAGGCAAGTTTCAAATGTTCCACACTCCTTTGATGCAACGAGCTTGAAAGGACGTCTTGTGTGTGCCCCCCGTCCCATGCAAATCATTTCACAAGGCTGAGAGCTCTCTCTCTACCTCTATTCCCTAGCACAAGCTCCTAATCATAAAACATAAAACACCAATAGAACTGCTCAGGTACTCTACCTCTACCCAGGGCCCCGCTTCAGCCAAGGAAAGATGGCCTCACAAAATCACAAATGCAGCTTCCTTAAGTGTCTGAGAACAATACCTTTGTGTTCCATAAAGCTTGTAGGCCAAGTAGCTGGAAACAGGAAAACCTTGCTCCCCTATGGCTGTCTGGCTTTCATCCTGGGTTTTTCCTCTCTCTCTTATCAGACCCTGAGCCGATAAGAGGGAACACACAGATGTGGTGATGACTTCACACAGACGTGGTGATGAGGTGATGACTGCACACAGACGTGGTGATGTGGTGATGACTGCACACAGACGTGGATGGTGATGTGGTGATTGACTGCACACAGACGTGTGATGTGTGATGACTCCACACAGAACAGCGTGGTGGTGATGGACTGCACACAGACGTGGTGATGTGGTGATGACTCCACACAGACGTGGTGAGATGACTGCACACAACGTGGTGATGTGGTGATGACTCCACAACAGACGTGGTGATGTGGTGATGACTCACACAGACGTGGTGAACTGAGAGTGGTGATGTGTGATGTCTGCACACACAGACGTGGTGATGTGGTGATGTCTGTACACAGACGTGGTGAATGCTCACACAATTGACGTGGTGAATGACTCCACACAGATCTGTGGTGGATGACTGCACACAGACGTGGTGATGTGGTGATGACTCCACACAGACGTGGTGATGACTGCACACAGACGTGGTGATGTGGTGATGACTCCACACAGACGTGTGAGACTGCACACAGACGTGAGTGTGATGACTCAACACAGACGTGGTGATGTGGTGATGAATGCACACAGACGTGGTGAGTGGTGAATGATACAAGACGTGGTGATGACTGCACACAGACGTGGTGATGTTGGTGATGACTCCACACAGACATGTGTGAATGACTGCACACAGACGTGGTGATGTGTGATGACTCCACACAGACGTGGTGATGTGGGATACTGCCACAGCAGACGTGGCGATGTGGTGATTGACTCCACACAGACGTGGGATGTGGTGATGACTGACACAGACTGGTGATGTGGTGATGCTGCACACAGACGTGGTGATGACTGCACACAAGACGTGGTGATGTGGTGATGACTCCACACAGACGTGGTGATGACTGCACAGACGTGGTGGATGTGGTGAATACTCGCACACAGACGGTGAGTGGTGATGACTCACACAGACGTGGTGAAGACTCAACAGACGTGGTGTGGATGTACTGGACACAGACGTGGTGATGTGGTGATGTCTGTACACAGACGTGGTGATGACTCCACACAGACGTGGTATGACTGACGGTGATGTGGTGATGACTCCACACAGACGTGGTGATGATGCACACAGACGTGTGATGTGCGTGATGAACTCACAACAGACGTACGGTGATGACCTGCACACAGACGTGGTGATGTGTGATGACTCGCAGCACAGACGTGGCTGCATGCACACGCGTGATGATTGAGTCTGCACAACAGACTGGTGATGTGGT
>NW_019944728.1:45907-48407 GCF_002910315.2 Salvelinus sp. IW2-2015
ATGTGGTGATGACTCCACACAGACGTGGTGATGTGGTGATGACTGCACACAGACGTGGTGATGTGGTGATGTCTGTACACAGACGTGGTGATGACTCCACACAGACGTGGTGATGACGTGGTGATGTGGTGATGTCTGTACACAGACGTGGTGATGACTCCACACAGACGTGGTGATGACGTGGTGATGTGGTGATGACTCCACACAGACGTGGTGATGACTGCACACAGACGTGGTGATGACTGCACACAGACGCGGTGATGATGTGGGGATGACTGCACACAGACGCGGTGATGACGTGGGGATGACTGCACACAGACGTGGTGATGACTGCACACAGACGTGATGATGACTGCACACAGACGTGATGATGACTGCACACAGACGTGATGATGGCTGCACACAGACGTGATGATGGCTGCACACAGATGTGGTGATGACGTGGGGATGACTGCACACAGACGTGGTGATGATTGCATACAGACGTGGGGATGACTGCACACAGACGTGGTGATGACTGCACACAGACGTGGTGATGAACGTCTTTCCTTTGACTCAATGCCTCTGGCTCAAGAGCGCATTGTTCAAGGTCTTGATTGGGGTCTCCTCGAAACAGGTGTGCAGCACGGGGAAGGACTTCTACACACAGCCTGATCTGAATGTCTCTGACAATAGCTAATCGAAACAAGAGAGTTGAGTTACGAGATCCACACATTGTTTGTTTCAACCTGAACAATTATTTTCCGAGCCCAGTGTGAGTTATAGCTTAGCAGTTCAGGATTATTTACAAGAATGAGTGATAGAGTACAAGCAAAACATATGTTTTTTAAAGGCTAATAATCCAATGTAATAAGAAAAAGAGCAGACTTGCATTCATAAAACTCTGTCCATGTCAAGGCAATGACAGTYTCCTTTTCTCTCTCCATTTGGAGAGATGCTATAGTAGTGACTGAATATGAGACCAAAACAACAAGTCTGGACWAATAGAATAATGTAAAAAATATGACTATTTTGTAAACACCTTCAAAGGGCAAGTCTATCTAAACTAAAACCCTGCAAACATTATTCTCTCCCCTGCACTGTGAATTCACACAGATGACAGAACAGCTTTGTTTCTGATGTGGMTCACTCGTGGGAGTTATTTTTTCCCCGTGTTTAGAGGTTGTCAGGGTTTTTAGGAATGCTTACAGGGCTGTCGACATGGTCATTGACCTCATAGGGAAGGCCCAAACATGTTTAAAAGACTCCAGCCACCCAAGCAATAGATTTCGGGTTGCTCATGCCTTGCCCGTTCAACTTTCGCACCCCTGGGCCAGAACTACACTCTCAATCATAGGATGCCTACTGAAAGAGATGAGTTTCTTCCAGTAAAAGACTTAAGGTCGGACCGAGTCTGCGTCTCTCACATGGTAGTAGGCAGTCATTTCTATAAAATAGAACTCTATTGGAGAAGCCCTTGCCTTCCAGCGTGTTTGCTTAGAAATTCTAGGGACAATAAGGAGCCTGCGCGTCTTGTGACCGTAGCGTTACGTGTAGTATGTTACGCAGGACCAAATCGAAAGAGATAGGTAGGAGCGGAAGCCGATGTAATGTTTTGGTAGGTTAGCAGTTAAAAACTTGAAATCAGCACGTAGCCCTAACGCGAGAACAGCAGTCTCTGTTTTGTGCCGAGTTTAAAAGTAGAAAAGCATAAACTGTGGGAGATTAATGTTAGGGCCAAAAACTAATCTACAGAAAAGCTGTTCAGGTGGCTCAGCTGCTCAGTCACAGCCTTGAGTTTTTATTTATTTTAATAAAGGCGTGGGACTGTTTGATTACGTGTTTGGTGATAATGGGGCCTGCGTCCCAAATATCACCTATTCCCTATATAGTGTATTTCTCTTGACCAGGGAAATGCAGTGCATTTAGATAGGGAAATAGGGTGTGATTTCTGACACAGACTGGTGTCCTTGAAAACGGTGCTATGGATCCTGGTGTGGCACCCCTGGTTTGGATACTGGGTGTGACAACACCCCTGGGGGGTTGGTCTTGTTTTTCCTGGCTTTACCAGTTGTGAAAATAACAATAGTCTAACAATGGCATTATGGGAAAGATTTCTGTTTTGCTCTTGGACTCTCCCTCTCTTGTACTCTCCCTCTGCCTAATCCTTCCACTCACCCCCAGCGTGGAAAGTTCCTCAATGGAGTGAGAGATTTTTTCCTCTGTTTTTAGATTCCTGCTCGTAGGCTGATGGGGTCACAAAATTGTCCTGCTTGGGCTTTGTGTGCGTGAATGGAAGAGGATGGAGTCCATTCCAGAACACCACTGGACTCTTCCAGAGACAAGCACCTGGGGAATAACTGCTGTGTGTGTGTTTCACAGAGGAGATAGCGAGAGATAGAGAGCAGAGGAGGACACTGATGCAGGAATTCCTGCAAAAATATCATCTGTGTACAATGTGAAACACCCCAAATAATGCAGTAGAGCAGAATAGCCGACTACCCTGCTAATTATCAAAATT
>NW_019944728.1:58176-63307 GCF_002910315.2 Salvelinus sp. IW2-2015
TAACATGTATGCACGTGTGTGTCCTTCTTTCTCTCTGTGTTTGTGTTTGTGTTGTGTTGTGTGTGTGTTGTGTTGTGGTGTGTGGTGTGTGCTGTATTAGTTGTGTGTGTTGTGTGTGTGTGTGTGTGTGTGTGTGTGTGTGTTGTGTGGGTGTGTGTGTGTTGTGGTGTGTGTGTGTGTGTTGGTGTGTTGTGTGCGTGAGTGCCTAGTGCCCACCCACACATCCATGCGTGTGTATGTGTGTTGGTGAAAGGATAATGTCACTGACCAGGGAGAGGAATCCAGGCGCCAACTGTCATGGTAGACCTCTCTCTCTCTCTCTCTCTCTCTCTCTCTCTCTCTCGTTCTCTCTCTCCTCTCTCTGCTTCTCTCTCTCTCTCTCTCTGTCTCTGTCGTCCTGTCGTCTCTCTCTCTCTCTCTCTCTCTGTCTCTCTCTCTCGCTCTCTCTCTCTCTCTCTCTCTCTCTCTCTCTCTCTCTCTTCTCTGGTTTGATGTATAATAGTAAACTACGGTAAATATGTTGGCACGCGACGACCCCTACAGTTCAAGGTTTCTTTATTTTTACTATTTCTATACATTTGTTAGGAATAATAGGCGAAAAATCACACAACTATGCAAATACATCATATGGAATCTGATTATAACACAAACAGGTGTGTATTAACAAGATTGAACATATTTTAAGAATGTGGTAATTTAGCCTATTAAAACAAAATAACACATTTCAAAGTGAGAATTAGTCAAAGTCTAATTGCTGAAAAGGAAATGAGGAAATTCTCCCTTCTATATGTTATTTGAGGCAAAAAAGAGTGTGTAGTTCCAGTTCTACATTGCACATGGTATATTGTAAGCATCTCTATAACATACGTAAGACAAGAAAAAACCGAACAGCACAGCATGCGATCGTAAGCTTGTGAAGGTGTCCATAAGAAGGCAGCCTGGTGACCTGAGGTTCAGAGAGGGCAGGACAACGGACCATAATGATCATACTGTAAGTGCTATCACACTAATTTAAATAGTTCTATCTACCACCAGCTACGTGCGAAAATGTAGCTTAATTACTAGTATGAAAAATACACTGTACTTCAACTACTCCCCAACCTGGAAGTGTTGTGTGTGTTTTTACACCACTACCTAAAAAATCTAATGTTGTTATGTCACGCACCTGTCTTCGTAAACAAAAGCGTGTCGACTGAAAGTGAAAATTGCTGAATTACTTGTCCTTTTCAAGACCAGGCAGATTTTCAAGATGAAAATAAAACAAATATATTAGTAAATAGGCAGGGAATATAATACTACCTGAAAATGAACAACAATCAGACGAGGTAAAGTAACATGGCGACCATTACAGGAAGTACAAGTAGCAGAGTCGATGTGCAGGAGTACGAGCGATTGTATGCCTAATAGTCTACTATACTGTAGGTAGGGGATAAAGTGACTACACAACAGGATAGGCAGAATAGACAGTAGCGCAGTATACTGTAGGTAGGGAGTACATAGAAAACAGCATAGATGGAAATAGTCAGTAGCGCAGTTACTGTAGGTAGGGTTAAGTGGACTAGAACACGAGGATAGATAATAGCACAGTAGCAGCAAGTATCACGTAGTGGGTTAATAGTGACTACACAACACAGTGTATGATTATAGACAGCGTGAGCAGCAGTATAGCTGTAGTAGAGGTAAAGTGACTAACAACAGGAGATAATAGACAGTAGCAGCAGTAAGCTGTAGTAGGGTAAAGACAGGCAAACAGTGTAGACTAATAGACGTAGCAGCAGTATACTGTAGGTTAGGCGTAAAGGCGTGAACAGGCAACAGGATAATAGATAGACTGTAGCAGCAGTATACTGTACGGTAACGGGGTACCAGTTGACTAGACAAACAGATAGAGTATATAGGGAAGCTAGCCAGCAGTATTCTGGTGTAGGGGTAAGAGTGACAAAAACAAGATAGTAATGACAGTAGCAAGCAGTATATACTGTAGGGTAGGTAAAGGACTAGGCAACAGGATAGACTAGATCAGGACAGTACGCAGCAGTTTATCTTGTGAGTAGGGGTGAATGACTAGGCAACGATAGATAATAAGCAGTCACAGCAGTGTGGGTACATTGTATTAGCTATTCTACAGTCTTTTTAGCCAGTCTTATGCTTCCGGTGGTAGAAGCTGTTCAGGGGCCGTGTTGTGTCTGGACTTGGTGATGTACCGCGCTTGCCGTTGCAGTTAGCATAGAGAACAGAACGAACCGCCCTTGCTGTCTCTGCCTGGCCGGTTCCCCTCTCTCCACTGGGATTCTCTGCCTCTGACACTATTACGGGGGTTGAGTCACTGGCTTACTGGTGCTCTTCCATGCCATCCCTGGGAGGGGTGCGTCACTTGAGTGGGTTGAGTCACAGCCGTGATCTCCCTGTCCGGTTTTGCATCCCCTCAGGCTTGTACGGTGGAGGAGATMTTCGTGTGCTATACTCAGCCTTGTCTCAGGGTAGTAAGTTGGTGGTCTGTTGATATCCCTCTAGTGGTGTGGGTGGGGGCTGTGCTTTGGCAAAGTGTTTGGCCCTGTCCGGGGGTATCATCGGATGGGGCCACAGTGTCCCCCGACCTACTCCTGTCTCAGTCTCCAGTATCTATGCTGCAATAGTCTATGTGCCGGGGGGCTAGGGTCAGTCTGTTATATCTGGTGTAATTCTGTCTTATCCGGTGGCCTGTGTGAATTTAAGTATGCTCCCTCTAATTCTCTCTCTCTCTCTCTCTCTCTCTCTCCCTCCCCTCCCGGAGGACCTGAGCCCTAGGATCATGCCTCAGGACTACCTGGCCTGATGACTCCTTGCTGTCCCCAGTCCACCTGGTCGTTCTGCTGCTCCAGTTTCAACTGTTCTGCCTGTGGCTAGGGAACCCTGACCTGTTCATCAAACGTACTACCTTGTCCTGTACCTGCTGTTTTTGAATCTCTCTCTCTACCGCACCTGCTGTATCGACCTCTGAATGCTCGGCTACGAAAAGCCAACTGACATTTACTCCTGAGGTACTGACCTGTTGCACCCTCTACAACCACTGTGATTATTATTTGACCCTGCTGGACATCTATGAACGTTTGAACATCTTGAAGAACAATCTGGCCTTAAATGACCATGTACTCTTATCATCTCCACCCGGCACAGCCAGAAGAGGACTGGCCACCCCTCGGAGCCTGGTTCCTCTCTAGGTTCCTTCCTAGGTTCCTGTCTTTCTAGGGAGTTTTTCCTAGCCGCCGTGCTTCTACACCTGCATTCCTTCCTCTTTGGGGTTTTAGGCTGGGTTTCTGTACAGCACTTTGTGACATCAGCTGATGTAAAAAGGCTTAACAAATGCATTTGATTGATTGATTGATTCCCCTTTGCAACTTCAAAATTGTTTAAAAAAAGGTTGTAAAAACAATTCTAATGAATGTAACAATTGGACGATGTTTGAAGATACTGCAAACTTTTTGATTCTTTATAATCCATCAAGTATTGACTGAATAACAGCATATAAAACATTTTATTGGCACGGACAAATAATGAATGGTGTTCAGGTATTCAATTTGTCAATTTCATTCTTTTTTTCTTAGAACGCACTCATACATTTGATTATTGTATCAGTTATTTTTAAACATTTTGTGTTAAAATAAAGAAAATGATATGTGCCTCATTTGCATAAATACAMTGGGTGTATTTGCATATATTAACATAAAGGGGTGGAAGAGGGCTGCAACCACCAAACACTTGCTCTACCATACCCGCACTCAGCTTTAGTGTTCTTATAGATGYAACGGAAAGACAATGTATTCCATCCAGCCCATTACAGCCGTTACCCGGGTCATTACAAAAATTTCCGTGGTCATAATGTTATCGGGAAAAAACAACAGGCCCAAGCAAGTGTATGAAAGAGTCGCAGCAGTAAAATGAAACCAATCGAGCGAGCGAGATTTAAGTGACAAGTGGATTTTGCACCCCTCAAACACAGGAAGTAGATGGCTGAAAAAGACAGATCCTCAGGTGGGCGGGGCATGCTCTTTGMTACTTCCCTGCCTCTCCTCTTTTTCTCTTTTCTTTAGAGACAATGATCCAATTAGTGGTTGGCTGACTGATGATCATTTTTCAGTTGCCTGGAGATGTGACCTGGCCTAATTGCCTCCATAATTGTCARGCAGGCTGATACACCTGGGGCTCCATCCATGGCAGCTAGGCAGATAGCAGTCTCTCTCTCCTCCCCTCCCCTCCCCTCCGTGACTCTCCCCTGCCTGACTCTCCTCTCTCTGGCTCCACACAGCAGTATGGAGCTGGAGCACTAATGAAGCTGCAGTCATGATCCATGCCCACCGCCAACCTTCCATCCTGGGGGATGGTGGGTAATCCAGGTCCAGGAGGAGTTAGAGGTTCCAGGGGGTATCAATATGTTCCCTATGGAACTCTTTCTCAATTTTACTCATTCTCTCTGYTCCTTTCTCTCTCTCCATTTTGGAAATGGATTCTTCATCTTCTTCTTCATCTTCTTCTTCTCTCTGTGGAAGGCATGGATTGGTGATTGGTTGCTGGAGGGCAGGTATGAAGTTGTACACTGCCCTCTGTGCTGCTAGCCTGCTGCTGACCAATGTTACCATTGATTTATTGTCATTTCAGACACAACGTGAGTCAGTTACAGGCAGGATATGTCAGGATCAATGAGAAAGAAGCATGTATTTGACTTCATTGGCTGAAGGATTTCTACAAACATACTGTGTAAGTCAGTCATGACATGTTTCACCCTTTAATTCGTCATTTAGGGTTTTGACAGACTTTACTGCATCCATCACCAATCTACATGAATGTTGGTTCAGATTTAACCCCAAGGAGGTCCAAATCATAGAAATAGACTATGATTAGAAATGATCTATGATCATAGAAATAGACTATAAATCATAGAAATGATCTATGTTCCAAATTAATGTTTGAGACCAAAATGACAGCGTGGCCGGATATGCAATCAATGGAATGGAATGTGTTTATGAGGGGACATTAACCTTCCCTTTCCATAGTCCTCTAGGCTGAACCCTGGTGACAAGCATGTGACCCCTGACCTCAGATTCCACACTGGATTGAGGGAAGGGAGTTAAAAGGGAGGGACGGTTGGAGGGAG
>NW_019944729.1:0-10214 GCF_002910315.2 Salvelinus sp. IW2-2015
CATAATTTTTCCACAGTTTCTGAAGTGCTCAGTTGACATCAATGCTACGCGCTTCACACAATACAGAGTTTTTTCACAGCATGTGATGTGAAGGTTACTTACGCTTAAAAATAGTCCTTAACTCAATATACTTTAAAAAACAAACTTCATTAGTGAGATGAAATTCCAGCAGCTTAAAACTGTCGGTTTCAGTGGGAAAAAGAAAACAGCTCTTGATAATTACCTTGTTTTTCCTCATTTCCTTATAGCTTTTTGTTTGCCGTAGCTATGGCAGCGCAGGGTGAGCTCTGACACGACGGGTGACTAAAGTTGCCGTTGGACAAGGACTCCAGAACGTGCTGTTCTGTCAACTAGAACAGCATCAACGGAAAGACATCTTCAACTTTTAAATCACACTCACAATCGTAACTAATATAAAGCAGTTGAATAATGTGACTTAACGCCACGTGTTACTTTAACTGAAGGTCTTTTACATCAAAAGTTGATCAGATTCAAGACTGAAGGGACGAGTCAATGTCGTGCTTCAAATGCAGGGATGAACCGTCAAAAAAAAAGAAACAGTGCTGTCCGTGATATCCTTCCTCTCTCCTTTGAAGACCCGGTAGACCCGCTTGGCACTGCCAGCGTTGTGTCTCCTGCACCCGGCACGATCACCGTGCCTTGCAGATGCACATTCCGTAAAGGAGCAAAGGGAAAAGGAGTTCCAATCTGATGATTCATTGTTCACTTGGAGATCTTGATCTTACTAAATAAACACGCGTGCAGTACACCAGGGGAGGTTGGTGACGTTTAAGTTGAGGAAGGACGATTTCTTTATGAGCAGGGCCTCATTTCTATTACATCATATTGGATGACCGTCATTCATATTCCATTCACCCAGTTTAATGTAACATCAATAGGTTCAGACTACTACATTTACATTTACATTTAAGTCATTTAGCACATGATACTCAGATTTTTCCTATACCCATCATGAGGTTGCTACAACCTAGCTTATGAATGAAAGTTTACAACGTAGGTGCACAGGTCGAGAGAAATTAGAGTAATCAAGGTGACAGACAGTGACACATTCAATACCGCCTTGTACACTCTTGCCTGCATCTAGCTGATCTAGGGTGTAATAATTAGTCCAACTGTTGCAAACGAGAGTTTCTATTTGACAAATTCAGGTATGTTTATCCCCGTTTTATTCTGTTTTAGAAACGTTTTTCAACAGCAATGGCGGAATGATCACACGAAAACACAGTTCACTTTCATTGCATTCACATACAAACAGCATGATAGTTGGACAATTCCTTCTCGCATCAATGTGCTCTCCTCCTACTCACTTTTTGCCTTCGCTTGTGGACTTCAGTGCACAACATATCAGCTGTCTGTGACCAGGCAGGAAAAAATGTCCACGCCTAAATATTATAACCGTTAACCGCTACACACAGCCTACATTCTTGTCAGCATATTAGCTAATGTCAAGTCAATAGCTACTAGAACTAACATGTTAGTAAACCCGTTACAATTATGCAGTACAGTGTACAGTCAGAAAGCAGTTTAGCAGTTACACCAGTGGGCCCCGGCGGCAATACATTTATAAAATCAAAAGTTTACTTTGACTTAAGAGTTCCAGTGTTGGATAGACAYAGCATCCCTCTCTGTTTGAGCCGGGTGGTTGAGTAGGCACAACTAGCTAGTAGTGTTCGCTCTCTCTCTCTTGCTTCTCCTTCATTTTTAAAGAAATTAATTTGTTCAAAACTGTTCAACTATTGTCTTTCTCTCTCTTTGAGTCAACTATTCACCACATTTTAGGCACTGCAGTGCTAGCTAGCTGTAGCTTATGCTTTCAGTACTAATTTACATTTCTGATTATTTGATTGGGTGGACAACATGTCAGTTCATGCTGCAAGAACTCTGATAGGTTGGCGGACGTCCTCTGGAAGTTGCCATACCTACTGTGTAAGTCTATGGAAGAGGGTGAGAACCATGAGCCTCCTAGGTTTTGTATTGAAGTCAATGTACCCAGAGGAGGATGGAAGCTAGCTGTCCTCCGGCTACACCATGGTGCTACCTTACAGAATGCTGCTGAGGCTACTGTAGACCTTCATTGCAAAACAGTGTGTTTCAATCAATTATTTGGTGAAATTAACATATTGAGTATATTTGTATCTACAAAGGAAAACTTTTAAAATGTTTCACTATTTACATTTTTATGAAATTCACTGAGGAGGATGGTCCTCCCCTTCCTCCCCTTCCTCCTCTGACGAGCCTCCATTGGAGAACACATACAAGTGCGGCTCATGATCTAGTAGTGCATGGTTTACAAACTACAAAAGCTGTTCAGATTAATAAGATAATGATATCTATGTATTCTAAAACGGTTTTCTTCATCACATGACTTTTGTGGTCAAAATAATTCCATTATCCTCTCACCTGACTATGACAAAATTGCACAATCATTTATCTTGTTTAAAGATTCCAGTTCCCAACTTTGTTAGTGCTATTACTCCCRGCCGTACCCTCTCTGTGCTACACATAGTACGCTATGAACCATGTCCATGTCTCCCTTTGCTTCACACCAGATTGTTCTTAAGGACCACACAAAGACAAACTACTCAGTACGTACCAAAGCGACATCACTGCGACAAGCCCTTGTTCTTGTAACCTTCCAATTCCAGTAGAAATGTATCTAACCAATTTCATTAGTCGCTGCTGTTGCAGCTCTTTCTATTTGTTGCATTTAGTTTACCTGTTTTCGCTGGCCTTGGCAAACAATGGCAGGAATTAATTGGAGGTGTGAAAGCCTTGGTGAATGGTCAGCCCCTCAATAATTGTGTGTCTGCTAGACTGTGGAAGACCTGGAGACAAAACCACACGAAAGGAAAGCAACAGAGGGTAAGAATGGTTTTAAAACCACACGAAAGGAAAGCAACAGAGGGTAAGAATGGTTTTAAAACCACAGACGAAAGGAAGCAACAGAGGGTAAGAATGGTTTTAAAACCACACGAAAGGAAAGCAACAGAGGGTAAGAATGGTTTTAAAACCACACGAAAGGAAAGCAACAGAGGGTAAGAATGATTTTACAGCAAAAACAAACAACAAACAAATGACGTAAATTCCTCCTAAAATTGAAAGTAAGATGTCAAAGTAAAGGTTTCTGTAACGATCGTCTAAGGGAGGAGACCAAAACGCAGCGTGGTAAGTGTTCATTTTTATTTAATAAATAAACTGAACACTGAAACAACAAAAAAACAACAAAGAGAGTGAASGAAACGAAACAGTCCTGTCTGGTGCAACAACACAAAACAGAAAACAACTACCCACCACACACAGGTGGAAAAAGGCTGCCTAAGTATGGTTCTCAATCAGAGACAACGATAGACAGCTGTCCCTGATTGAGAACCACACACACGGCCAAACACAAAGAAATAGAAAGCATAGAAAAATTAACATAGAATGCCCACCCCAACTCACGCCCTGACCAAACCAAAAATAGAGACATAAAAATAATCTCTAAGGTCAGGGCGTGACAGTTTCTGTTCCTTTCTTGTCTTCCTCCTCTCCTCCATCTCGCCAACTATATTTTTCTCTCATTCCTCCTGTCTCGTGGTGACAATTGCCACAGACCCATGTAATGTCAATCCAGTGAATAAAAAACACCAGACAGAAATGATACAATATTGGTTTTACTGTCAGTACTATTATGAACCTTGACCTACAATTATTACACTGATATATTTTACAGGGACACTACTTTAAACTGTGCCTTAGAAATACCTGACAAAGCCTCTGTTTTATCACAAACTAACACAATGGAACAAGGCTCAGATGAGGTCTAACACAATGGAACAAGGCTCAGATCAGATCTAACACAATGGAACAAGGCTCAGATCAGATCTAACTCAATGGAACAAGGCTCARATCAGATCTAACTCTATGGAACAAGGCTCAGATCAGATCTAACACAATGACAGAGCTCATTAATACGAACAAGGCTCAGATCAGATCTAACACAATGACAGAGCTCATTAATACGAACAAGGCTCAGATCAGATCTAACACAATGGAACAAGGCTCAGATCAGATCTAACACACTGGAACAAGGCTCAGATCAGATCTAACACAATGACAGAGCTCATTGATACGAACAAAGCCAAGAGAAGAACAAACAGAACAGAACAAAGCCCAGATCAAGTCAAACACAAAGGAACAAGGCTCAGATAAGATCTAACACAATGGAACAAGGCTCAGATCAGATCTAACACAATGGAACAAGGCTCAGATCAGATCTAACTCAATGGAACAAGGCTCAGATCAGATCTAACTCTATGGAACAAGGCTCAGATCAGATCTAACACAATGACAGAGCTCATTAATACGAACAAGGCTCAGATCAGATCTAACACAATGACAGAGCTCATTAATACGAACAAGGCTCAGATCAGATCTAACACAATGGAACAAGGCTCAGATCAGATCTAACACACTGGAACAAGGCTCAGATCAGATCTAACACAATGACAGAGCTCATTAATACGAACAAGGCTCAGATCAGATCTAACACAATGGAACAAGGCTCAGATCAGATCTAACACMATGGAACAAGGCTCAGATCCGATCTAACACAATGGAACAAGGCTCAGATCCGATCTAACACAATGGAACAAGGCTCAGATCAGATCTAACACAATGACAGGGCACATTGATACGAACAGGGCTCAGATCTAACACAATGGAACAAACTGAGACTCGTTGGCTGCGTTTAAAACAAATATTTTCTTTTATACTAATTGGTATCTTATTTTTAGGACTTAGGGGGTGGGGATTATTGACCAATCAGATCAGCTCTTTTTCCCATAATTGGAAAAAAGATGAGAATTGAGCTGCCTGTGTAAGCACAGCCACTGAGAAGAATATGAAAGTGATACAACCTGACATCATATAGAAAAACAACTTTTGGAGCAATATTGTTTTTTAGCCCACTTTTTACAACGCATATTTAATACTGCCGTCTAGTGTATACTAGTGTTATCATAGCTTTGTAAAATGTTACATTTTGAGCCGTGAAAAATCGCAAGCTTTTAGATAGTTACGTTCTGGTGCTATGTTGCTCCTGTGTAAATGGTAACGCCACTGGTATGGCTCCTAATGGAGATGGTACTGTATATCACGGCTGAGAGCTCATTAAACATGTATATGAACTGTTAAGTAATGGCAAACTGGGAGGTTATATTGTGACACAGAGCAGAGCAGTTTTCTAACAGGGGTATATAACAAAATGGGTACATTTCACTACGACACAGTGAGTAGTGGCCCTCATTACTAGGAGAAGGATTTTATGTTAAAACACATTGGTCAGTACAGCTGGGAACTGCTCTGATACTGAAAACACACAGTCGTATACTCTGGGAACTGCTCTGATACTGAAAACACACAGTCGTATACTCTGGGAACTGCTCTGATACTGAAAACACACAGTCGTATAACTCTGGGAACTGCTCTGATACTGAAAACACACAGTCGTATACTCTGGGAACTGCTCTGATAACTGAAACACACAGTCTTATACTCTGGGAACTGCTCTGATACTGAAAACACAACACAGTCGTATACTCTGGGAACTGCTCTGATACTGAAAACACACAGTCGTATACTCTGGGAACTGCTCTGATACTGAAAACCACACAGTCGTATAACTCTGGGAACTGCTCTGATACTGAAAACACACAGTCGTATACTCTGGGAACTGCTCTGATACTGAAAACACACACAGTCTGTATACTCTGGGAACTGCTCTGATACTGACCACAGACATACCAGTACAGTATCTGTATAAGTAGTTTAACTATAAAAACATAAAGCATCTTTAGTATTAACACAATTAAAGCATTCCTACATGTGCCAAACAAACAACATAGCATTTGTTGTCTAAAGATCTAGAAGACCTACACTATAACACCGTTATTCAAAACGTTCACGACTGTTATGTAACTAAACAGCAACGACGACGACAGGGATGTGAAGTTACGGAACACATGACCTTAAAGCCCATTCCTCTGGGTTTAGACGGTGTTCACCATACACCACCTGTCTGCGGTGGTACTCTAGCAGACTGCGTAGTCAGCATTAGACGGTGTCTCACCATGTACCACCTGTCTGCGGTGGTACTCTAGCAGACTGCGTAGTCAGCATTAGAACGGTGTTCCACCATGTACCACCTGTCTGCGGTGGTACTCTAGCAGACTGCGTAGTCAGCATTAGACGGTGTTCACACATGTACCACCTGTCTGCGGTGGTACTCTAGCAGACTGCGTAGTCAGCATTAGACGGTGTTCACCATAACACACCTGTCTGCGGTGGTACTCTAGCAGACTGCGTAGTCAGCATTAGACGGTGTTCACCATGTACCACTGTCTGCGGTGGTACTCTAGCCAGACTGCGTAGTCAGCATTAGACGGTGTTCACCATACCACCTGTCTGCGGGTGGTACTCTAGCAGACTGCGTAGTCAGCATTAGACGTGTGTTCACCATGACACCACCTGTCTGCGTGGTACTCTAGGCAGACTGCGTAGTCAGCATTAACGGTGTTCACATGTACACCTGTCTGCGGTGGACTCTAGCAGACTGGTAGCAGCATTAGGACGGTGTTCACATGTACCACCTGCTGCGGTGGTACTCTAGCAAGACTGCGTAGTCAGATTAGACGGTGTTCACCATGTACCACCTGTCTGCGGTGGTACTCTAGCAGACTGCGTATCAGCATTAGACGGTGTTCACCATACACCACCTGTCTGCGGTGGTACTCTAGCAGACTGCGTAGTCAGCATTAGACGGTGTTCACCATGTACCACCTGTCTGCGGTGGTACTCTAGCAGACTGCGTAGTCAGCATTAGACGGTGTTCACCATACACCACCTGTCGCGGTGGTACTCTAGCAGACTGCGTAGTCAGCATTAGACGGTGTTCACCATACACCACCTGTCTGCGGTGGTACTCTAGCAGACTGCGTAGTCAGCATTAGACGGTGTTTCACATGTACCACCTGTCTGCGGTGGTACTCTAGCAGACTGCGTAGTCAGCATTAGACGGTGTTCACATGTACCACCTGTCTGCGGTGGTACTCTAGCAGACTGCGTACTCAGCATTAGACGGTGTTCACCATGTACCACCTGTTGCGGTGGTACTCTAGCAGACTGCGTAGTCAGCATTAGACGGTGTTCACCATACACCACCTGTCTGCGGTGGTACTCTAGCAGACTGCGTAGTCGCATTAGACGGTGTTCACCATGTACCACCTGTCTGCGGTGGTACTCTAGCAGACTGCGTAGTCAGCATTAGACGGTGTTTCACCATGTACCACTGTCTGCGGTGGACTCTAGCAGACTGCGTAGTCAGCATTAGACGGTGTTCACCATGTACACCTGTCTGCGGTGGTACTCTAGCAGACTGCGTAGTCAGCATAGACGGTGTTCACCATGTACCACCTGTCTGCGGTGGTACTCTAGCAGACTGCGTAGTCAGCATAGACGGTGTTCACCATGTTACCACCTGTCTGCGGTGGTACTCTAGCAGACTGCGTAGTCAGCATTAGACGGTGTTCACCATGTACCACTGTCTGCGTGGTACTCTAGCAGACTGCGTAGTCAGCATTAGACGGTGTTCACCATGTACCACCTGTCTGCGGTGGTACTTCTAGCAGACTGCGTAGTCAGCATTAGACGGTGTTCAACCATGTACCACCTGTCTGCGTGGTAACTCTAGCAGACTGCGTAGTCAGCATTAGACGGTGTTCACCATGTAACCACCTGTCTGCGGTGGTACTCTAGCAGACTGCGTAGTCAGCATTAGACGGTGTTACCATGTACACCTGTCTGCGGTGGTACTCTAAGCAGACTGCGTAGTCAGCATTAGACGGTGTTCACCATGTACCACCTGTCTGCGGTGGTACTCTAGCAGACTGCGTAGTCAGCATTAAGACGGTGTTCACCATGTACCACCTGTCTGCGGTGGTACTCTAGCAGACTGCGTAAGTCAGCATTAGACGGTGTTCACCATGTACCACCTGTCTGCGGTGGTACTCTAGCAGACTGCGTAGTCAGCATTAGACGGTGTTCACACATGTACCAACCTGTCTGCGGTGGTACTCTAGCAAGATTGCGTAGTCAGCATGACGGGTTCACCCATGTACCACCTGTCTGCGGTGGTACTCTAGCAGACTGCGTAGTCAGCATTAGACGGTGTTCACCATGTACCACCTGTCTGCGGTGGTACTCTAGCAGACTGCGTAGTCAGCATTAGACGT
Source organism: Salvelinus sp. IW2-2015 (assembly GCF_002910315.2). Lineage (NCBI taxonomy): Eukaryota > Metazoa > Chordata > Actinopteri > Salmoniformes > Salmonidae > Salvelinus > Salvelinus sp. IW2-2015. The sequence continues at coordinate 8,292 of NW_019944729.1, forward strand.
GTTTCACCATGTACCACCTGTCTGCGGTGGTACTCTGCAGACTGCGTAGTCAGATTAGACGGTGTTCACCATGTACCACCTGTCTGCGGTGGTACTCTAGCAGACTGCGTAGTCAGCATTAGATGGTGTTCTCCATGCACCTGTCTGCGGTGGTACTCTCCCTCTCTAACTATCTGTCACACCCTGATCTGTTTCACCTGTCTTTGTGATTGTCTCCACCCCCCTCCAGGTGTCGCCCATCTTTCCCATTATCCTGTGTATATATACTTTGGTTCTCTGTCTGTTGACAAGTTGTCTTGTTTTGTCAAGCTTACCAGCGTTTGCCCTGTCAGCTCCTGTTTTTTCCCAGCCTCACTTTTTCTCGGACGCCTGGTTTTGACCCTCGCCTGTCCCATCTCTGTACACACCTGCCTGACCATCTGCCTACCCCTGACCCTGAGCCTGCCTGCCGACCTGTACCCTGGCCCCTTTCTCTGGATTATTGACCCCTGCCTGCCTTGACCTGTCTCTAGCCTGCCCCTTGGACTATTAAACCATTGTTTATTCAACATGTCTGCATCTGGGTCTCTGATTCCTGATACTATCCTCCTTCCTCTCTTCTCGCCTCTCCATTTCGTCTCTGTTAGCATGTACATTGAGTGAACCATTTACAATATAAAGAATAATTTAATATGATATGCTGTATAATAAGGTCATCTGTTGGCAGATGTTTTCATTCTCTGCTGGGCCCTCCTCTCAGTTAATCAAACCATATCAGTTACCATCAAATGAGAGAGAAGAGACGAGAGAGAAATGGAGCGAGACGGAGCGAGACGGGAGAGAGAACAGATAGAGACAGAGAGAGAAATGGAGAGAGACGGAGCGAGACGGAGAGAGACGGAGAGAGAGGAGATTTATTTTTTAAATGTTTTCATTTAACCCTTTATTTAACCAGGTAGGCCATTGAGAACAAGTTCTCATTTACAACTGCGACCTGGCCAAAGATAAAGCAAAGCAGTACGACAAAAACAACAACACAGAGTTACACATGGGATGAACAAACGTACAGTCAATAACACAATAGAAAAATATACACTGCTCAAAAAATAAAGGGAACACTTAAACAACACAATGTAACTCCAAGTCAATCACACTTCTGTGAAATCAAACTGTCCACTTAGGAAGCAACACTGATTGACAATAAATTTCAACTGCTGTTGTGCAAATGGAATAGACAACAGGTGGAAATTATAGGCAATTAGCAAGACACCCCAATAAAGGAGTGGTTCTGCAGGTGGTGACCACAGACCACTTCTCAGTTCCTATGCTTCCTGCTGAGGTTTTGGTCACTTTTGAATGCTGGCGGTGCTTTCACTCTAGTGGTAGCATGAGACGGAGTCTACAACCCACACAAGTGGCTCAGGTAGTGCAGCTCATCCAGGGTGGCACATCAATGCGAGCTGTTGGCAAAAAGGTTTGCTGTGTCTGTCAGCGTAGTGTCCAGAGCATGGAGGCGCTACCAGGAGACAGGCCAGTACATCAGGAGACGTGGAGGAGGCCGTAGGAGTGCAACAACCCAGCAGCAGGACCGCTACCTCTGCCTTTGTGCAAGAGAGGAGCAGGAGGAGCACTGCCAGAGCCTGCAAATGACCTCCAGCAGGCCACAAATGTGCATGTGTCTGCTCAAACGGTCAGAAACAGACTCCATGAGGTGGTATGAGGGCCGACGTCCACAGGTGGGGGTTGTGCTTACAGCCCAACAACCGTGCAGGACGTTTGGCATTTGCCAGAGAACACCAGATTGGCAAATTCGCCACTGGCGCCCTGTGCCTCTTCACAGATGAAAGCAGGTTCACACTTGAGCACATGTGACAGACGTGACAGTCTGGAGACGCCGTGGAGAACGTTCTGCTGCCTGCACATCCTCCAGCATGACCGGTTTTT
>NW_019944729.1:10247-14074 GCF_002910315.2 Salvelinus sp. IW2-2015
GCTCTGATACTGAAAACACACAGTCGTATACTCTGGGAACTGCTCTGATACTGAAAACACACAGTCGTATACTCTGGGAACTGCTCTGATACTGACCACATACAGTACAGTATCTGTATAAGTAGTTTAACTATAAAAACATAAAGCATCTTTAGTATTAACACAATTAAAGCATTCCTACATGTGCCAAACAAACAACATAGCATTTGTTGTCAAAAGATCTAGAAGACCTACACTATAACACCGTTATTCAAAACGTTCACGACTGTTATGTAACTAAACAGCAACGACGACGACAGGGATGTGAAGTTACGGAACACATGACCTTAAAGCCCATTCCTCTGGGTTTAGACGGTGTTCACCATACACCACCTGTCTGCGGTGGTACTCTAGCAGACTGCGTAGTCAGCATTAGACGGTGTTCACCATGTACCACCTGTCTAGACCAGGTGCATGAGAACACCATCTAATGCTGACTACGCAGTCTGCTAGAGTACCACCGCAGACAGGTGGTACATGGTGAAACACCGTCTAATGCTGACTACGCAGTTGCTGAGTACCACCGCAGACAGGTGGTACATGGTGACACCGTCTAATGCTGACTACGCAGTCTGCTAGAGTACCACCGCAGACAGGTGGTACATGGTGAACACCGTCTAATGCTGACTACGCAGTCTGCTAGAAGTACCACCGGCAACAGGTGGTACATGGTGAACACCGTCTAATGCTGACTACGCAGTCTGCTAGAGTACCACCGCAGACAGGTGGTACAATGGTGAACACCGTCTAATGCTGACTACGCAGTCTGCTAGAGTACCACCGCAGACAGGTGGTACATGGTGAACACCGTCTAATGCTGACTACGCAGTCTGCTAGAGTACCACGCAGACAGGTGGTACATGGTGAACACCGTCTAATGCTGACTACGCAGTCTGCTAGAGTACCACCGCAGACAGGTGGTACATGGTGAACACCGTCTAATGCTGACTACGCAGTCTGCTAGAGTACCACCGCAGACAGGTGGTACATGGTGAACACCGTCTAATGCTGACTACGCAGTCTGCTAGAGTACCACCGCAGACAGGTGGTACATGGTGAACACCGTCTAATGCTGACTACGCAGTCTGCTAGAGTACCACGGCAGACAGGTGGTACATGTGAACACCGTCTAATGCTGACTACGCAGTCTGCTAGAGTACCACCGAGACAGGTGGTACATGGTGAACACCGTCTAATGCTGACTACGCAGTCTGCTAGAGTACCACCGCAGACAGGTGGTACATGGTGAACACCGTCTAATGCTGACTACGCAGTCTGCTAGAGTACCACCGCAGACAGGTGGTAACATGGTGAACACCGTCTAATGCTGACTACGCAGTTCTGCTAGAGTACCACCGCAGACAGGTGGTACATGGTGAACACCGTCTAATGCTGAACTACGCAGTCTGCTAGAGTACCACCGCAGACAGGTGGTACATGGTGAACACCGTCTAATGCTGACTACGCAGTCTGCTAGAGTACCACGCAGACAGGTGGTACATGGTGAACACCGTCTAATGCTGACTACGCAGTCTGCTAGAGTACACCGCAGACAGGTGGTACATGGTGAACACCGTCTAATGCTGACTACGCAGTCTGCTAGAGTACCACCGCAGACAGGTGGTGTATGGTGAACACCGTCTAATGCTGACTACGCAGTCTGCTAGAGTACCACCGCAGACAGGTGGTACAATGGTGAAACCGTCTAATGCTGACTACGCAGTCTGCTAGAGTACCACCGCAGACAGGTGGTACATGGTGAACACCGTCTTAATGCTGACTACGCAGTCTGCTAGATACCACCGCAGACAGGTGGTACATGGTGGAACACCGTCTAATGCTGACTACGCAGTCTGCTAGAGTACCACCGCAGACAGGTGGTGTATGGTGAACACCGTCTAATGCTGACTACGCAGTCTGCTAGAGTACCACCGCAGACAGGTGGTGTATGGTGAACACCGTCTAATGCTGACTACGCAGTCTGCTAGAGTACCACCGCAGACAGGTGGTAAGCATGGTGAACACCGTCTAATGCTGACTACGCAGTCTGCTAGAGTACACCGCAGACAGGTGGTGTATGGTGAACACCGTCTAATGCTGATACGCAGTCTGCTAGAGTACCACCGCAGACAGGTGGTACATGGTGAACACCGTCTAATGCTGACTACGCAGTCTGCTAGAGTACCACCGCAGACAGGTGGTACATGGTGAACACCGTCTAATGCTGACTACGCAGTCTGCTAGAGTACCACCGCAGACAGGTGGTACATGGTGAACACCGTCTAATGCTGACTACGCAGTCTGCTAGAGTACCACCGCAGACAGGTGGTGTATGGTGAACACCGTCTAATGCTGACTACGCAGTCTGCTAGAGTACCACCGCAGACAGGTGGTGTATGGTGAACACCGTCTAATGCTGACTACGCAGTCTGCTAGAGTACCACCGCAGACAGGTGGTACATGGTGAACACCGTCTAATGCTGACTACGCAGTCTGCTAGAGTACCACCGCAGACAGGTGGTGTATGGTGAACACCGTCTAATGCTGACTACGCGTCTGCTAGAGTACCACCGCAGACAGGTGGTACATGGTGAACACCGTCTAATGCTGACTACGCAGTCTGCTAGAGTACCACCGCAGGACAGGTGGTACATGGTGAACACCGTCTAATGCTGACTACGCAGTCTGCTAGAGTACCACCGCAGACAGGTGGTACATGGTGAACACCGTCTAATGCTGACTACGCAGTCTGCTAGAGTACCACCGCAGACAGGTGGTGTATGGTGAACACCGTCTAAACCCAGAGGAATGGCTTTAAGGTCATGTGTTCCGTAACTTCACATCCCTGTCGTCGTCGTTGCTGTTTAGTTACATAACAGTCGTGAACGTTTTGAATAACGGTGTTATAGTGTAGGTCTTCTAGATCTTTAGACAACAAATGCTATGTTGTTTGTTTGGCACATGTAGGAATGCTTTAATTGTGTTAATACTAAAGATGCTTTATGTTTTTATAGTTAAACTACTTATACAGATACTGTACTGTATGTGGTCAGTATCAGAGCAGTTCCCAGAGTATACGACTGTGTGTTTCAGTATCAGAGCAGTTCCCAGAGTATACGACTGTGTGTTTTCGTATCAGAGCAGTTCCCAGAGTATACGACTGTGTGTTTTCAGTATCAGAGCAGTTCCCAGAGTATACGACTGTGTGTTTTCAGTATCAGAGCAGTTCCCAGAGTATCGACTGTGTGTTTCATATCAGAGCAGTTCCCAGAGTATAGACTGTGTGTTTTCAGTATCAGAGCAGTTCCCAGAGTATACGACTGTGTGTTTTCAGTATCAGAGCAGTTCCCAGAGTATACGACTGTGGTGTTTTCAGTATCAGAGCAGTTCCCAGAGTATACGACTGTGTGTTTTCAGTATCAGAGCAGTTCCCAGAGTATACGACTGTGTGTTTTCAGTATCAGAGCAGTTCCCAGAGTATACGACTGTGTGTTTTCAGTATCAGAGCAGTTCCCAGCTGTACTGACCAATGTGTTTTAACATAAAATCCTTCTCCTAGTAATGAGGGCCACTACTCACTGTGTCGTAGTGAAATGTACCCATTTTGTTTATACCCCTGTTAGAAAACTGCTCTGCTCTGTGTCACAATATAACCTCCCAGTTTGCCATTACTTAACAGTTCATATACATGTTAATGAGCTCTCAGCCGTGATATACAGTACCATCTCCATTAGGAGCCATACCAGTGGCGTTACCATTTACACAGGAGCAACATAGCACCAGAACGA
>NW_019944729.1:16015-28608 GCF_002910315.2 Salvelinus sp. IW2-2015
CTCCACTGCAGACCACCGCAGACAGGTGGTACATGGTGAACACCGTCTAATGCTGACTACGCAGCTGCTAGGTACCACCGCAGACAGGTTAATGGTGAACACCGTCTAATGCTGACTACGCAGTCTGCTAGAGTACCACCGCAGACAGGTGTGTATATGGTGAACACCGTCTAATGCTGACTACCAGTCTGCTAGATAGACCACCGCAGACAGGTGGTGATGATGAACACCGTCTAATGCTGACTACGCAGTCTGCTAGAGTACCACCGCAGACAGGTGGTACATGGGTGAACACCGTCTAATGCTGACTACGCAGTCTGCTAGAGTACCACCGCAGACAGTAGGTGTTATGGTGAACACCGTCTAATGCTGACTACGCAGTCTGCTAGAGTACCACCGCAGACAGGTGACATGGTGAACAACCGTCTAATGTGACTACGCAGTCTGCTAGAGTACCACCGCAGACAGGTGTACATGTGAACCCGTTCTATGCTGACTACGCATCTGCTAGAGTTAACCACCGCAGACAGAGTCTGGCGCACCTGTCTGCGGTGGTACTCTCCCTCTCTAACTATCTGTCACACCCTGATCTGTTTCACCTGTCTTTGTGATTGTCTCCACCCCCCTCCAGGTGTCGCCCATCTTTCCCATTATCCTGTGTATATATACTTGTGTTCTCTGTCTGTTGACAAGTTGTCTTGTTTGTCAAGCTTACCAGCGTTTGCCCTGTCAGCTCCTGTTTTTTCCCAGCCTCACTTTTTCTCGGACGCCTGGTTTTGACCCTCGCCTGTCCCATCTCTGTACACACCTGCCTGACCACTCTGCCTACCCCTGACCCTGAGCCTGCCTGCCGACCTGTACCCTGGCCCCTTCTCTGGATTATTGACCCCTGCCTGCCTTGACCTGTCTCTAGCCTGCCCCTTGGACTATTAAACCATTGTTTATTCAACATGTCTGCATCTGGGTCTCTGATTCCTGATACTATCTCTCTTTCCTCTCTTTCTCGCTCTCCATTTCGTCTCTGTTAGCATGTACATTGAGTGAACCATTTACAATATAGAATAATTTAATATGATATGCTGTATAATAAGTCATCTGTTGCAGATGTTTTCATTCTCTGCTGGTCCCTCCTCTCATTAATCAAACCATATCAGTTACCATCAAATGAGAGAGAGAGACGGAGAGAGAAATGGAGMGAGACGGAGCGAGACGGAGAGAGACRGAKAGAGACAGAGAGAGAAATGGAGAGAGACGGAGCGAGACGGAGAGAGACGGAGAGAGAGGGAGATTTATTTTTTTAAATGTTTTCATTTAACCTTTATTTAACCAGGTAGGCCAGTTGAGAACAAGTTCTCATTTACAACTGCGACCTGGCCAAAGATAAAGCAAAGCAGTGTTACGACAAAAACAACAACACAGAGTTACACATGGGATGAACAAACGTACAGTCAATACACACAATAGAAAAATATACACTGCTCAAAAAAATAAAGGGAACACTTAAACAACACAATGTAACTCCAAGTCAATCCACTTCTGTGAAATCAAACTGTCCACTTAGGAAGCAACACTGATTGACAATAAATTTCACATGCTGTTTGCAAATGGAATAGACAACAGGTGGAAATTATAGGCAATTAGCAAGACACCCCCAATAAAGGAAGTGGTTCTGCAGGTGGTGACCACAAGACCACTTCTCAGTTCCTATGCTTCCTGGCTGAGGTTTTGGTCACTTTTGAATGCTGGCGGTGCTTTCACTCTAGTGGTAGCATGAGACGAGTCTACAACCCACAAAGTGGCTCAGGTAGTGCAGCTCATCCAGGGTGGCACATCAATGCGAGCCTTGGCAAAAGGTTTGCTGTGTCTGTCAGCGTAGTGTCCAGAGCATGGAGGCGCTACCAGGAGACAGGCCAGTACATCAGGAGACGTGGAGAGGCCGTAGGAGTCAACAACCCAGCAGCAGGACCGCTACCTCTGCCTTTGTGCAAGAAGGAGCAGGAGGAGCACTGCCAGGACCCTGCAAAATGACCTCCAGCAGGCCCACAATGTGCATGTGTCTGCTCAAACGGTCAGGAACAGACTCCATGAGGGTGGTATGAGGGCCCGACGTCCACAGGTGGGGGTTGTGCTTACAGCCCAACACCGTGCAGGACGTTTGGCATTTGCCAGAGAACACCAAGATTGGCAAATTCGCCACTGGCGCCCTGTGCTCTTCACAGATGAAAGCAGGTTCACACTGAGCACATGTGACAGACGTGACAGTCTGGAGACGCCGTGGAACGTTCTGCTGCCTGCAACATCCTCCAGCATGACCGGTTTGGCGGTGGTCAGTCATGGTGTGGGTGGCATTTTTTGGGGGCCGCACAGCCCTCCATGGGCTGCGCAGAGGTAGCCTGACTGCCATAGGTACCGAGATGAGTCCTCGAACCCTTGTGAGACCTCATATGCTGGTGCGGTTGGCCCTGGGTTCCTCCTAATGCAAGACACATGCTAGACCTCATGTGGCTGGAGTGTGTCAGCAGTTCCTGCAAGAGGAAGGCATTGATGCTATGGACTGGCCCGCCTTCCCCAGACCTGAATCCAATTGAGCACATTCTGTGACATCATGTCTCGCTCCATCACCATGCCACGTTGCACCACAGACTGTCCAGAGTTGGCGAATGCTTTAGTCCAGGTCTGGGAGGAGATCCTTCAGAGACCATCCGCCACCTCATCAGGAGCATGCCCAGGCGTTGTAGGAGGGTCATACAGGCACGTGGAGGCCACAACACACTACTGAGCCTCTATTTGACTTGTTTTAAGGACATTACATCAAAGTTGGATCAGCCTGTAGTGTGGTTTTCCACTTTAATTTTGAGTGTGACTCCAAATCCAGACCTCCATGGGTTGATAAATTTGATTTCCATTGATAATTTTTGTGTGATGTTGTTGTCAGCACATTCAACTATGTAAAGAAAAATATTTAATAAGAATATTTCATTCATTCAGATCTAGGATGTGTTATTTTAGTGTTCCCTTAATTTTTTGAGCAGTGTATATACAGTGTTGCAATGTAGTAAGATTAGGGAGTAAGGCAATAATAGGATAGTAGCGAAATAATTACGATTTAGTATTAACACTGGAGTGATAGATGTGCAGATGATGATGTGAAGTAGAGATAATGGGTGCAAAATAGCAACAAAAAAAGAACGATAAGGGATAATGTAGTTGGGTTGGAGAGGAGAGAGAGAGCGAGATGGAGAGGAGAGAGAGACAGATGGAGATTGAGAGAGACAGAGAGAGAGATGGAAAGGGAAAGAGACACAGAGAGAGAGGGAGAGAGACAGAGCGAGAGTGGAGAGAGACGAGATGGGAGTGGAGAGAGACAGAGAGAGAATTAGAGGAGGGAGATGGAAGGGAAAAGGAAGGGAGAGAAAGAGAGAGAAAGAGAGGGAGCGAGGAGTGGAGAGAGAGAAGGAGAGGAAGAAGAGGAGGAGAAAGAGAAGGAAGGGAGAGAAGGGAAGAGAAGAGAGAGAGAGGAGGGAAGAGAGAGAGAAGGAGGGGAGAGAGAGAGGGAGAGAGAGAGAGAGAGGAGAGTGAGAGAGGAGAGAGAGAGAGAGAGAGAGAAGGAGCAGAGAGAGACAGAGAGAGAGAAGAGAAAGACCGAAAAAGAAGGTAGAGGAAGGGAGCGCTTGGTCTGCTCTCTCGCTATCTCTCTCTTTCTCGCAGTCGCTCTCACAGTGACTTTCATTCACTGTGCAGTCAGTCCCTGACCTTTAACCCTTATGAATTGTATAGATGAACACGCACCAAGGGCAGAGTGTTAAATGATGCAGCAGCACACTAAGTACATTAAGATTTAGCATAAAGACCTCTGAAGCCATAACTACCCTCTGTACTGGATCCATTAACCTTGTCACTGGGAAAAGGGATATATCAGAGGGAGAACATGCCGCTTCTGCCACGCCTTATGGAAGACCCGGTACTCAAATAGGCCTTATGTTCGACAGACATAAGGATAGCCTACCATTTCAAAAGATAAAAAGTGTAGTAATAAATATATTAAATTAATATACAGAGCCTTACTCATTCAAGGGTTTTTCTTTATTACTACATTGTAGAATAATAGTGAAGACAATCAACACTATGAAATAACACATATGGAATCATGTAGTACCAAAAAAAACTATTAAACAAATCAAATATATTTTATAATTGAGATTCTTCAAATAACCACCCTTTGTGTTTGAACAGCTTGCACACTCTTGGCATACTCTCAACCAGCTTCATGAGGTAGTCACCTGGAATGCATTTCATTAACAGGTGTACCTTCTTGAATTTGTTGGATATTTCTTTCCTTCTTAATGCTGTTGAGCCAATCAGTTGTTGTGACAAGGTAGGGTGTGTATACAGAAGATAACCCTATTTGGTAAAAAACCAAGTCCATATCATGACAGGACAACTCAAACAAGCAAAGAGAAACGACAGTCCATCATTACTTTAAGACATGAAGGTCAGTCAATACGGAAAATCTGTCAAGAACTTTGAAAGTTTCTTCAAGTGCAGTCGCAAAAACCATCAAGCTCTATGATGAAAGTGGCTCTCATGAGGTTCGTCACGGGAATGGAAGACCCAGAGTTACCTCTGCTGCAGAGGACAAGTTCAATAGAGTCACCAGCCTCAGAAATTGCAGCCAAAATAAATGAGTTCAAGTAACAGACACATCTCAACATCAACTGTTCAGAGGAGACAGTGTGAATCAGGCCTTCATGGTCAAATTCCTGCAAAGAAACCATTACTAAAGGACACCAATGAGAAGAAGAGACTTGCTTGGGCCAAAAAACACAAGCAATGGACATTAGACCGGTGGAAATTTGTCCTTTGGTCTGGAGTCCAAATTTGATATTTTTGTTTCCAACCGCCATGTCTTTGTGAGACGCGGTGTGGGTGAACAGATGATCTCCGCATGTGTGGTTCCCACCGTGAAGAACGGAGGAGGCGGTGTGATGGCGGTGTGATGGTGTGGGGGTGCTTTGCTGGTGACACTGTCTGTGATTTATTTAGAATTCAAGGCACACTTAACCAGCATGGCTACCACAGCATTCTGGTTTGCGCTTAAAATTTGTTTTTCAACAGGACAATGACCCAACACACCTCCAGGCTGTGTAGGGCTATTTTACCAAGAAGAAGAGTGTTGGAGGTCTGCATCAGATGACCTGGCCTCAACAATCCGCCAACAACTGCTCAGTATATGTGGGAACTCCATCAAGACTGTTGGAAAAGCATTCCAGGTGAAGCTGGTTTAGAGAGTGCCAACAGTGTGCAAAGCTGTCAGGGCAAATACTTGAAGAATGTAAAAAAAAAAATGTTGGTTACTGGAAGATTCCATATGTGTTATTTCATAGTTTTGATGTCTTCACTATTATTCTACAATGTTTAATATAGTAAAAAATAAATAAAAACCCTTGAATGAGTAGGTGTGTTCAAACACTTTTGACCGGTAGTGTACACAGTTGAAGTCGGAAGTTTAAATACACTTAGGTTGGAGTCATTAAATCTAATTTTTCAACCACTCCACATATTTCTTGTTAACAAACTATAGTTTTGGCAAGTTGGTTAGGACATCTACTCCGTGCCTGACACAAGTAATTTTTCCAACAATTGTCTACAGACAGATTATTCCACTTATAATTCACTGTATAACAATTGCAGTGAGTCAGAAGTTTACATACATTAAGTTGACTGTGGCTTGGAAAATTCCAGAAAATGATGTCATGGCTTTAGAAGCTTCTGATAGGCTAATTGACATCATTTGAGTCAATTGGAGGTGTACCTGTGGATGTATTTCAAGGCCTACCTTCAAACTCAGTGTCTCTTGTCTTGACATCATGGGAAAATCAAACGAAATCAGCCAATACCGCAGAAACGAAATTGTAGACCTCCACAAGTCTGGTTCAACCTTGAGAGCAATTTCCAAACGCCTGAAGGTACCACGTTCATTTGTACAAACAATAGTACGCAAGTATAAACACCATGGGACCACGCAGCAGTCATACCTCTCAGGAAGGAGACGCATTCTGTCTCCTAGAGAGAACGTACCTTGGTGCGAAAGGTGCAAATCAATCCCAGAACAGCAAAGGACCTTGTGAAGATGCTGGTGGAAGCAGGTGCAAAAGTATCTATCACAGTAAAACGAGTCATATATCGACATAACCTGAAAGGCCGCTCAGCAAGGAAGAAGCCACTGCTCTAAAACCACCATAAAAAAAAGCCAGACTACGGTTTGCAACTGCACATGGGGACAAAGATTGTACCTTTTGGAGAAATGTCCTCTGGTCTGATGAAACAAAAATATAACTATTTGGCCATAATGACCATCGTTATGTTTGGAGGAAAAAGGGGCGTGCTTGCAAGCCGAAGAACACCATCGCAACCGTGAAGCACGGAGGTGGTAGCATCATGTTGTGGGGGTGCTTTGCTGCAGGATGGACTGGTGCATTTCCCAAAATAGATGGCATCATGAGGAGGAAAATTATGTGTGTATACTGAAGCAACATCTCAAGACATCAGTCAGGATGTTAAAGCTTGGTCGCAAATGGGTCTTCCAAATGGACAATGACCACAAGCATACTTCCAAAGTTGTGGCAAAATGGCTTAAGGACAAAAAAGACAAGGTATTGGAGTGGCCATCACAAAGCCCTGACCTCAATCCTATGGAAAATGTGTAGGCAGAACTGAAAAAGTGTGTGCGAGCAAGGAGGCCTACAAACCTGACTCAATTACACCATCTCTGTCAGGAGGAATGGGCCAAAATTCATCCAACTTATTGTGGGAAGCTTGTGGAAGGCTACCCGAAACATTTGACCAAGTTAAACAATTTAAAGGCAATGCTACCAAATACTAATTGAGTGTATGTAAACTTCTGACCCACTGGGAATGTGATGAAAGAAATAAAAGCTGAAATAAATCATTCGTGTTGATCCTAACTGCCCTAAGACAGGGATTTTTACTAGGATTAAATGTCAGGAATTGTGAAAAACTTGTGTATGTAAACTTCCGACTTCAACTGTATATATATATCAATTAATTAAATCAATTGTTATTAATAACAATGAAACGCATTTCAAGTTTTCCTTTTGATGTGTATTGATTGACACAACCTGATGTTTACTTCCTGCTGGAAATGTGTCCCTGACCTGTATCATTCAGTCTACTAATCCAATAACCTGACGTTGACATCCCTGATCTGTCCCGTTCAGTCTACTAATCCAACAACCTGACGTTGACATCCCTGATCTGTCCCGTTCAGTCTACTAATCCAACAACCTGGCGTTGACATCCCTGATCTGTCCCGTCAAGTCTACTAATCCAACAACCTGACGTTGACATCCCTGATCTGTCCCGTCAAGTCTACTAATCCAACAACCTGAGATAAATCAAGGCGAGACCCAGATGCAGACACAGGAGGCAGATTGTTTAAGATGTTTAATAATCCATAAAGGAGTAGGCAAGAGAATGGTCGTGGACATGCAAAAAGTCAAAACCAGTTCAGAGTCCAGGAGGTACAGAATGGTCAGGCAGGTGGGTGCAGAGTCCAGAAACAGGCAAGGGTAAAAACCGGGAGGACTAGAAAAAGGTGAAATAGCAAAGGCATGAGAACGGGGAAAACCRCTGGTTGAGTTGGACAAACAAGACGAACTGGCACAGAGAGACAGGGAACACAGGGATAAATACACTTGGAGGAGGGTGGAGACAATAACAAGGACAGGTGAAACAGATCAGGGTGTGACAGAAGTTGACGTCTCTGATTTGTACCATCCAGTCTACTACTTCAACAACCTGACGTTGACATCCCTGAATTTACAGAACCCTTTTTAACCATTCAAAATAAGTCTACTTCTATGACTTTACTTGCTTGTTTTATCTTATCAACGTATTTCTTCCACCCTTTCTTTCAAGATGTGCCTATCCAACCAATGGACCGATCGTTCATCCGTCCTTTGAGACGTTCAGTAATACTCATAACATCTGTTGTCTCTCCAATGTACACTTTAAAAAACACCAAAATATTTTCGTACACCAGAGAAATCAAAGAACCAAGACAGTTGACCATCACCACCAGAGATCACATTGTAGAGTCTAGATGAGAGGGTTAGTCCACTGTTTAAACCCCTGATCACATTGTAGAGTCTAGATGATAGGGTTAGTCCACTGTTCAAACCCCTGATCACATTGTAGAGTCTAGCTGAGAGGGTTAGTCCACTGTTTAAACCCCTGATCACATTGTAGAGTCTAGCTGAGAGGTGTTAGTCCACTGTTTAAACCCCTGATCACATTGTAGAGTCTAGCTGAGAGGGTTAGTCCACTGTTGAAACCCCTGATCACATTGTAGAGCGGAGATGAGAGGATTAATCCACTGTTTATACCCAAAGAACCTTTGAGCTGGCTTCCTAAAACTATAGCTCAGAAACAATGCCCTTACTTCTCTCGCTCAACCTGCCCCCATTAGCATACTGCCAGGGAGATATTACCATGTCAATCATGTCAGAGGATGACATTTTAAAAGCTTGTAAAGGACTAGTATGAAATCACAGAAATGAATTTCAAACACCCTGGCGCTTTCCTTTTTCAGAAGGAATTGAAGGTACTTTACATCCCTTTGTGAGAAAAATATTTTAAAAAAATCCCCAAATGGTTTTAGATTAAGGAGACTGTTATCAAACGATTCAGAGCATTTTGAAACAAGGAATTATTGGTGTATTTTTTTTATATAATCATCTTTTTAACCCTATGGTGTTCATGTGTTTGTTATTCAGCCAATGTTCACGGGTCTGACGGACCCACAACATTATAGGGTTTTTAGAACAATACACGCATACAAATGTATGTACAAATACTTAATAGATGCTGACTTATATCAATTGCAAGCATCATAGACAGCATACATGTTCATATTTGCCATTTACCTCTGCTACATCACATTTAACAATTAAAGCTCTATTTGTTTTTTAAAACAAAATGTGATTTGTCAACAAAAATCTATTATAATCAAGACATGGGTGGAATAAATCATGTTTATCTTGAGCAAATATAAATGGAAGGTTTTCATCACTTTGATGTTTACTGCTTTGAACTGAACACATTGGAAGGACACATTTTACATACAGTATTTTATGGAAATGATAAATGAGCCCCATTGAACACAAATTAAGGCCGTTCTATACACCAAATGAGACAAAGTTTCCCTGCGCAAGTGTTGCAAATGAAATTTCTTGCACTTGATGCATGTGTACAGTGTCTTCCTGTCCTTCTTGGGTCCACACACATCCCATCACTTCTTCTTGTTGCTTTCGGCTGCAATCTATAGAATGATGAAAACACTTAGTTCAGGAATTTTACTAATATCTCACTCACAAATATAGTTACAGCAGGTCAAGGTAGGAGAGTCAGACACACACACATGCAAGAACATCACTCAAACTTACTTCCTGTATTGGAGTTGTTGGTTCTGTTGGTCGGGCGGATGGGGCACCAGCATCCTCCTCCTGAATCCTCCTCACGATGGCTGCAGAAGCTGGGGTCCTTGGGATAYGTTGCCTCCTCTAGATTTGAGGTCTTACCAACGTCTTGCCCAGCTCCTTGAGAAAGAACTGTCTCCTCTGGAGCTTCCCTCTGTTCCATTCTGGGTTCAACGCCATCCAGATGACAAACACGTTGTACGCTGAGATGTGACAATCTTCAACATCTTGGACAATTGGCCAGCGTAGGGTTCTTCTTTTGCAGTTGTAGCCAGTCACCAGTTTGTCTAAATTGTCCAACCCTCCTTTTGTGGCATTGAAATCCATTATGATGTCTGTTATTTTATGTTTTAGGCCACAGATTCTCCCATCCATATGCAGCGTACTCATGAGTACCACATTTYTGCCTTTCTTTGGCACATAGGACACCAGGGATGTGGCTGCCGTGAACAAAAACAAAGAGGTATTGATAGGCCTGTTCYGTGTATTCAACAGCTGAGGTGGGAGCTCTGGCTTGTTTTTTCATACTGTTCCTACCATCGTCAGCTTYCTCTTGARGAGCTCCTGTCCCAGCTTGTGCGAAGTAAAAAAGTTATTGCATGTGATGTTGTGGCCACGGAGTYCCTGTGTCACGTCCAGGACAACCCGCATCCCTTGGTTCTTCTCAGGGGCTCCTCCATCTGCCTTCCCCGTACACAATTGCAAGTTCCACTCACATGATGAAGCAGCATCACAGCAAGCCCAGATCTTGATTCCATATTTTGCGTGTTTAGACGGTGTGTACTGCCTGAAGGRGCAGCTGCCCTTAAATGGCATAAGCTGCTCATCAACAGTAACGTTGGGCCCAGGGTTGTAAAACAGGGGAAGGCGGTCCACCCAATTGTCCCACAATGACCTGATTGCAGCTAGCTTGTCTCTCTACACTGACCTGATTGCAGCTAGCTTGTCTCTCTACACTGACCTGATTGCAGCTAGCTTGTCTCTCTACACTGACCTGATTGCAGCTAGCTTGTCTCTCCACACTGACCTGATTGCAGCTAGCTTGTCTCTCTGCTGCCGAGCTGGTCTGGTGTCTCTGTTATCGAAACGGATAATCCTGGATTTAATGTGGAAGTTTTCCAGAGACATTGTCGCACGGAAAAGTTCTTTGCCAGTTTTTGAATCCCACAAGGATTCTGTGGATTCTCCRTTGGATGTGAAAACACCAGCAAGGAAACGAACGCCAAAGTACGCATGTAAATGAGTTTGGTCCAACTCCTTCCATCTCTCTCCAAAAACACACCTTCCCCCCCAAATTAGTGCAGTCCATTATGATTTCCCTGGATGTTGTCTGGGTCGAACCGTTCAAAAGAAGACTGTTCTGCAGATGCGTAACCGCCGTCCGGCCCTGGTTCCATCCTTATCACATTGGCAGCCATGCAGGGCGGATCATTCCTTGGGCAAGAAGATCATTAAATAAATGTTTTAAAATTACATCCATATTTCTCCTCCTGCAGGCTGCTGATGAGCTGGTTGCTGACAGGCTAGTCCTGGGCCTGGCTGCTAACTGGCTGGTCCTGGGGTTGGCTGAGGGTCAATCTCATCCTCTTCTTCCAACTCACTGTCAGACTCCGAATTGACAGAGACATGATCCTCATAGTCGGGAAAATTCTTCATCTTCCAAACTGGAAGACTCTACTACCACACTAGCTTCTCTCTCCACTAAAAATATTTTTAAGGCGTTATTAGCAGAGATAATTTTTTGCCACACTGATTGATTGTGGTAAGGAGCCACACATGCAAAGTTATTTATTCACTCACAGGAATAACAAATGAGAAGTGAAAAGGGTTGATACCGTGAGGCTGGTCATATGATGACCTCAGAGAACAGCCAGCTGGCTTTCTCAGAACTTTCATTTTACTAGTTCTTAGGATGTCATGTGATGGTCCCAAGCGTCTCTGGGGGACATTTTCTAGTTCCCGGTTTTCCCCGGGAACATCCCCAAAAGCGTATTTAGGACKTTGTTGAGACGTTGTGTCATGGTTAACTGGAGGTCATTTCCCGGTTTTTCCCGGGGACGTCCCCAAGGACATTTTTCAGATGTTGTTGAGACGTTGTGTCATGGTCCCCTGAAGTTCCCCTGATTGTCCCAGGTGTCCAAATGGTGTTATTTTATAAATGTATTTTTTACTATTTTTATTGGTATTAGTGCTTGAAATACAGTATATTGCACATTCAATAAAACGTGGGAACATGCTTTTTGAACGAGGTAGGAATGCATATGCCCATGCAAAAATATAAAATACTTAAGTAATACTTTCAGAACAAAACATACAATAGAAACCACAAAGTACCCACAAAAAAAACATGGCTGAATATAACAATTATAGTAATAAAACTGGCTAATATTAAACACTCACAAAGGTATATTAAAGGTATATCAAAGAAACTTAGGCAGTTTACTGTAGAGTAGAAGGAAATTGCAATTTTCAAATTAAGTTCTTGAGGTGGAGTAACTCTGCTAGATCACGGTCGAAGCAGGGACTGAACCTGTTAAAACCTGCTTTAATTCTCATTTTCTTTATGGGGTGTGCTTGTTAATAATACCAATTAAAGTTTTTCAGCAAGCAATCTTTGACAAATCAGGACAGGTCGTTTAACTGAGCAGTCATTACGATCACATTCTGTAAAACAGTTATCCCTAAGGTCACTACAGAAAACACCAGACTGATGGCTATCAGGATTATTTGTGAGGATAA
Source organism: Salvelinus sp. IW2-2015 (assembly GCF_002910315.2). Classification (NCBI taxonomy): domain Eukaryota; kingdom Metazoa; phylum Chordata; class Actinopteri; order Salmoniformes; family Salmonidae; genus Salvelinus; species Salvelinus sp. IW2-2015. The sequence continues at coordinate 28,252 of NW_019944729.1, forward strand.
CATCAAGGAGAGTAGCCTTTTCTGTGTGTTTGGAGTCCACTCCCTCCACTCTACTCTCCTCCACATTTCCCTCCACTACCTCCACTCCCATCCACAACCTTCACTCCCCACACTGCCGCCACTCCCCTTCACTCCCTCCACTCTACTCCACTCCACTCTGCTCAACTCTACTCTGCTCAACTCCACTCTGCTCAACTCTCTTCCTCTCCCCTCCACTCTACTCTACTCCACTCCCCTCCTCTCCTCTCCACTCAACTCCCTTCCACTCCCTCTACTCCATTACCTCCACTCAACTCCCTTCCACTCCCTCTACTCCATTACCTCCACTCAACTCCCTTCCACTCCCTCTACTCCATT
>NW_019944729.1:28633-38160 GCF_002910315.2 Salvelinus sp. IW2-2015
CCCTTTCAAATAATCAAATGTAGAGGGTCTCATACCCAGAGAAGGGCTGAACAAAGTTTATTTTTTGTTTTAATCATTTGTTGCTGGTGCGTGTGTGTGTGTGTTTGTGGTCTGTGTGTGTGTGTGTGTTGTGTGTGTGTGTGTGTGTGTGGTGCGTGCGTGCGTGAATGGGAAGAATAGGGGAGTTGACACATGGTAAATCACATTAATCAGACTAACCAAGAAGGGGCGAGGTTCACAACAACAAAGTCTTTAAATAAGGACTTGTTTTAATTAAGTTTTCCTTAGCTCATAGCCTCGTCAACGACGCAACACAACACACTTCTTCTTTAACCTCGTTCCCCTGGAGGTGTGTTGTGTGCGAGCGTTGTTGGCCCACAAGCCAATGCTCTATATATCACCGAGCTCGTGCCCTGTACATTATATGCAATCGATGCAAAGAGTATATGACCGCATGGAGTGCCAGAATAGAGGGTGATTTTATATGTTGGTGTGGTGTTTGTCACAGTCTGACAACAGCGTTCCCAGGAGCCTTCGTGAGCCACCTTACCAACCTCTTGATAGTCACCTTGGCCCCCACCTCCACCCCAGCGTCTCTCACAGCTCATTCCAATACCCACCAAAATCAACGAGAGATGAAATCCCATGCCTCTGGCCTGCTTCTTTTTGTGTTCTCTTCGCTGAGAACGAGTCCTCCCTACTTCTCGCTATCTGTCACCTCTTCTCACTAAATATACCTCTCTGACTCATTAATCTCGCTCCTTTTTATTTTACATTATTTCTCCTACTCACCTCTTTCTACCCCCGCTGAGAGAATCCACCCCGTCATAATATGCTGTCTGGGAGCTCTCTCCCCCTGTCTCTCTTCGTCCTATCAACTCCCTGCCTCCGCGCCTTAAGATAGCCGTGATTGCAAACTCGACCAGGGACTTGAACACGATCACAGAGGGGAACCGAATAGAAGCATTTTTTTACTAGCTGCCCTAATCTTGCAAATAAAACGTCTTAACAATCACTGGTGATCAATAGATTATTTTTAGTACTCTTTATTGGTAAAGCTATACGGGCTTACTAAGTGGTCCGCTATTCAGACAATTTTGATGGATTATAATTGACTTGAGACAGACAATACACAGCTCTCAATAAAGTGCAAGAGATATGATAATTTATATTAATCAACGTTTTCTATTCCACTTATTTATCCCTTCCAACGTAGTCTTTATTCTTCTGTCAACTCTCCTGGCGCCCTCTCTCCTACTTATGAGATCGCATTTCCCCTGGCGCCGGCATGAAACGACTCATCTATTTAAGTCCTCCTTCACCTTCTCTCTTTGTCCTCTCTAACTACCCCTGCTTAACACTCCATCCCTCCTCCTCCTTGTCCTCTTGCCACTCCTGACCCCCTCTTTAATCCCTACCTTCACTCCCTTGTCCTCCTTCCCAATATTCACGTCGGAATCCTACCTCCCTCACTCTATTCTTTACATCCTCCACTCTTCCTCCTTTCACATCATTCCTCCTCTTTCGGGTCTTTCTCACTCACTACCTTCTCCTCCTCCTTCTCTCAACTTTCCTTCTTTGAAAACCCTCCTCCTCCTTCATCCTTCCTCCTGCACCCCTCTTCCTCCTCCTCCTTCTTCCTGCTCTGCCCCTCCTCCTCCTTCTCCTCCTCCTTCTCCTCTCCTTCTCCTCCTCCTTTCCTCTGCCCCTCTCTCCTTCTTCCTCCTACTTCCATTCTTCAGTCAAATTAAATTGTTCCTCTCCTCGCAGCTTCTACGGGATATCCCCTCAGTTCAGGCTGCTATTCGAGGTAGTGAACTTCAGGTGCGCTGATGACAGATTTGGGCTTAAAGGTAATAGAGTCTCCTCCCTCGTCCTCCGTCCCCTCCGTCCCTCTCTCCCTGTCCTCTCCCTCTGTCACATCAGAGGGCTATCGCAGGCAGGGCAAGCGACAGGTTCTAGGATAAGATCACCAGCCCAAATTGTCAGGCGCATTATAAAGATAATTAAAAGCCTGCATCAGGTAGGCAGTTGGGCAGGCCTGCAGGGCAGAGACCTGTGTCTCTGGATCCGACAGCAACTCAAGGGCGCTGCTCTCGCTTGTCTGTCTGGTTGTCTGAATGCCACATTTGGTGGAAAGGGCCGATCGATAGTGCACGCCCAACGGCGCCAGCTAGCCAGCCAGCCACTGCAGAGCAGACCACACACTGCTCACAATTCATCTTAGGTCAGTAAAAAATCTGGTTGCTGAAAAGATGGAGGAAGAGTGGAGGGAGTGAGTGGAGCGAGTGGATGGAGGAGTGGATGGGAGTTGAGTTGGAAGGGAGTTTGAGTTGAGAAGGGAGTTGAGTGGAAGGGAATTGAGTGGACGGGAGTTGAAGTGGAAGGGAGTTGAGTGGAAAGAGTGGAAGGGAGTAGAGGTAGTGGATAGAGGGAGTGGAGTGGAAGTTTGAGTGGAGGGAATGAGGGGGTAGAGTGGAGGTGGAGGGAGTTAAGGGAACGGAGTGGAGGGATTAGAGTAGAGTGGAGGGAATGGAGGGAGTAGAGTGGAGTGGAGGTTAGTGGAATGTAGGGAAGTAGAGTGGGAGGGAGTGGAGTGGAGGGAGTAGAAGTGGAGGGAGTAGAGTGGAGTGGACGGAGGTGGAGTGGAGATAGTGGAAGTGGCGTGGAAGCGGTGTTTTGAGATGGAAGGGAAGTAGAGGTAGTGGAGTGGAAGGAAAGTTGAGTGGAGGTAATGGAGTAGAGTCCCAAACCCTAGACACCCACCTGAGCAGCCCACACACTAAGGATAAGTCCTTATCTATTTTATAGGCCTAGTGCAAGTAGTCTATACACATCCAAGACAGAAAGATAAATGCAGGCAGAGACCCACTAAAGCAGCAATGCCCTCTAAAGACTCTGAGCCTGGCAGGGTCGGTCCTACAAAGCCAAAGCCCCCAGATTGCTGAGCATAAATATACAAGGAATTTCTCCAAGCTGCTAATGAGATCCTTGCCGATCTTGTACCTAGCCGGTGGGGATTCCGGTGTGGTGCCCCCCACCCAGGCAGTGGCAGGGCTGGCAACACTAGCTGCAGTAACCCATGGGGAGGGGGGTGGGGTGCCCCCCACCCAGGCAGTGGCAGTGCTGGCAACACTAGCTGCAGTAACCCATGGGGAGGGGGGTGGGGTGCCCCCACCCAGGCAGTGGCAGTGCTGGCAACACTGGCTGCAGTAACCCATGGGGAGGGAGGGGGTCACACTCAGACAATCAGACAATCAGTATATTATTGTGGCCCTGGTGGCACAAAATAATCAAAAGGTCTGACTGTTCAGAGATGCTTGGGAAAATTAGCACCACGGCAACCAGTGTGTGTGTGTGTGTGTGTGTGTGTTTCAGGGGAAGGGGCTGTATCTGATCTCTATCACCTAGGACGTGATGTTGGTTAATCAAATCTCTCCATTCTCAATGTTGCATGCCTTCTCAAACAGCTGCAACTGTATATGCATTTGCACATCAAGTCTTCTCTTGATTTGGGCTCGGGGATGCAACAACTGTTGAACATCCGAGCTTGTGGTTGTTTGTCGGGGAGGGGTGGGGAGAGTGTGTGTCCGTGTGTCCAATACATCATAAAACACCTGGACACATCAACATTCTGACCCCCCCCCCCCCTGTCTAGTGAATAACATCATAAAACACTGGACACATAAATTCTGACCCCCCCCCCCCTGTCTAGTGAATAACATCATAAAACACCTGGACACATCAACATTCTGACTCCCCCCCTGCTAGTGAATAACATCATAAAACACTGGACACGTCAAATTCTGACTCCCCCCCTGTCTAGTGGAATAACATCATAAAACCCTGGACACATCAACATTCTGACCCCCCCCCCCCTGTCTAGTGAATAACATCATAAAACACCTGGACACATCACTTCTGACCCCCCCTGTCTAGGAAAACATCATAAAACACCTGACACATCAACCTTGCTTTCGCAAGATGAGCTCTCCTATTGAACTGAGCAACCATGGCTTTTCCTAGCTTTTGGGGCCCTAAGCTAAAATTAAAAACATTTGTGGCCCCTACTGACGGCGGAGATAAAAAGAGTTTTAGAGTTAATTTCCTGATTCTGCCATGGTGGCAGAGAAATGTGTCAGTATTAAAGCACGTTAATGTAATTCAACATATTTTGCCATGGGCAAAGAGAAGTATTTTGTATAACTATTTTATGCAACCATGGGGTGGATAGTTCTTTTGTTGTTGCAGTTTTACAGGTAATTTCCTGCAATATAAAAAAAATGCATAGGTTGATTTTTTCTTTGTAGTTTAAAATGAATATCCTGCAATTCTACACATTTTGCCCTGATCTTAAGTGCGTTGGAAGTTTCGTTACCCCTTGTTCAGGGCCTGAGATACAGGCAGTTAGATTTGGGTGTTCATTTAGGCAAAATTGAAAAAAGGCGGAAGCAACATTTCTTAAAATCATCCATATACAATGTACAATGTCTTACTGAAAAAGGTTTTAAATTCTCTAGTAACAGTCATATGAAGCTATCAAATTATTCTCAAAGATGCCCTCTGGTGTCAATTAGTGTATATATTTTTTTTATGTTTTTTTACATTGCTAGAATGTACTTAGGTACTTTTTCAAAACTCTTCAACAGTGAGTACAACAGCAGTCTATGTGGCTAATGGATCTTTTCACTTTTGCACAACATGCATTTAGTGACTACATCTTTCAAATGTCATTAATTATTTTTCACTCAGACACAACAACACCAAAACTATGTACCTACAGCCAATTTGCACATGTTTACATACTCTTTTCAAAACTGTTAAACTTAAGTTCAAAACCTAACATAACAACATTTGAATTAACGCAGCATTTGCTACATTTCTACAGTAATACTGTATTGAAATATATTCCATATCTAAAAAATGTAATACTATCAAACCAATAGACCAGCCACAGCTGATTCCCATTGCAGATGAACACCTACCCAGGTGTTTAGTCTTTCAGTTACATTACATCTATACAGAGGGACATCTGAGGAATAATGCTGTACTGTAATTGTAACATGGACCCTGCCAGAGATAGAGAAGTGGCTGACAGTGGAAGAAGAGTGGTGGGAGAGGGAGAGGAGTACGTACGCAGTGTGGAAGAAGACTGAGAGGAGATCCAGAGCTGTAGTCTCAGATGAGATTAGGGCTACTATAACTGATCATGTAATATAATGATTATCAATGAGAGAGGCTGGTCTGAGAGTGCAGCCATATCTGCAACGCTCAACAGTGACATCTATTGTGAGTAATTTCCGGCAAAACAAAGGTAAGATGTGCATTTCTGCACGGGCATCTGACTGAACTGCACATTACAGAAGGATTGAGCAAGCCTCCAAACCACTGTGTGTATTTTTTTTTGTATTTCTGCTTAGGACCAACAGTTACTCCACAGCGGAGAGGTAGGATTTCACTGCTGTGCAGGAAACTGCCATCGTTGATATGGTCATCAAAAACAATGGCATAAATCATAGAATTTGGACGGAGTGTTGGCAGATAACATTACATTTGGAAATATTCACAATGTAAGCATAACAACTATTCTAGAGTCCTGAAACAACATCAAGTCAGGATGAATCCGTTGTACACTGTCCCTTTGAGAAAGAACTCTGAACAAGTCAAGCAACTCAGGAACAATAAGTCCAGGTAAATGACTATAAAGACAGAACTGGTTTGAACAGAACCAAACAGGGCAGAGGCACACTGCGGCAGTTAGGTATAATTACTACCGTTATAACTCTTATGTTGCCTTTTGGATTTATTTAGAATCATGGAGATATGAAGCCAGGCAAACACCCCACATATTATCTTTGTGATGGGCTGTTAACTTGCCAAACACAGCGACGAGGAAGGAATGTGATTGGGGAAAGAGCCACAGTGGATGTCCCGGGCAGAGGGTGCAACATCACAATGTGTGCTGCAGTCTCTCTGATGGATTGCTGTTACACAAACCGCTAATTGGGCCATACAACACCAAGCGTCTCATTTAATTCCTGGATGACCTCTATGGAAGGTTGTGCAGGTAAGGAAAGGGTTGCAGTAAGGCGAAATCGGCCAATGTTTGTATTGTATGGACAACGTGACATTTCACCACTCCCGTGCAGTCCAAGAGAGTTTTTAGCCCGTCCCGGATGGGTCCTCCCACTTACTCTCATTCCTCAACCCATAGAGGAATGCTTTCCTCATGGAGATGGAAGGTTTTGAACACCATCCACATGATCAACTGTCCCTCTGGATGCAATGAATGCTGGATGCCTGAGACATATCTGCAGAAGATTGCAGGGATGACCAGCATGCCAAAAGATTATTTCTTGGTGTATTGCCCAAGATGACATAAGATGTGATGTGGATGAGAAATGTGGCCAAATGCAGAAGACAGGTTACTAGCATTGCACTGATATGGTATCGGTAGATGGTGTATATACAAATTCAATTCCTAAAAATGACATAAAACATATTGAAGCATATTGCATCATGTCTGATTCATTCCTGTAACATATAGCAGTGAATTCTAAACCGTAAGATGTGTCATTCTTTTTTTGTAAAGACATTTTACAAAAGAAACATTGGTTTGCTACTGTTGTTAGTGTCTTTAGGTCATTGTTTTATGAGTGACACAGTGTGCTTGTTGGGTGACAACTTTGCTAGTGTTATGGAGAATGAGATGTTTTGAGACATGTATGAATTTGTTGGTCATTTTTGGTGCATTTTGGATGTGAAATTATGTGCAGTGCCAAGCTGAAAGTTGGTGGTAGAACTGTGTGAGAGTTTTGAAAAAGTGACCTAAGTATGAGAAATGGTCCTAGAGATTGTAAAACAAAAAACTTAAAAAAAAAACTAAATGGTAGCAGTGGTTGTACTTTAATAACGTGCAGTTTAATTCTGCGGCATCACGCAAGCTGTGCTTGGTTCGCTGCAACTTTTTAAAGGACGAATCACTGTACATGATTCCATATTGTTATTTCATAGTTTTGATGTCTTCACTATTATTCTACAATGTAGAAAATAGTACAAATAAAGAAAAACCTTGAATGAGTTGGTGTGTCAAACGTTAAAAATATTATATTTTTCTTAATTATTTTCCCTAACCTCCACCCCTCCTCTAACTGGAGTAAACTAATAGACAACACACTTAGGCTTCTACTTCCAGCATATACATACTATATACATTTACAGACCAGTATTCACAATAGTTATCTTTTGTTTGTTTTTGGTCCCATCCTTCTGCTACCCTCAACTCCTCCCCTTCCATCTCTGAAGACCATCCAGTTTTGATTTCTATGTGCCATACATTTTTTAACTGTGCTGTGATATTTCATACAATTTCTGAACCTTTCTATTCTCATAGTTTTACAGATTGTAAATTAAAGACAACATTTTTGCTAAGTATATTATATTATTGATCAATTGACTATGACTTTTTAAATCACCCAGCATGCTATTTTCAGAGTTAGCTCCTGGTAAATGTTGCATTTCTTCAGCCATTCCCGAACAGGGACCAAAACAAGCCATAGAACAGTACGAAAACAATGATCTGTTCGCAGCAAAATCTGCAGAGCTGGGATGGTTGTATCCCATATATATACTGTACATATATTTTGTTAGCTGCATGTAGACCTAACTCCACCAGTCCTATTTATGATATAATTTACAAAGATTATACAGTACCATTTTTGATTTTCTTTCCAAAAAAAAAATATTTTTTAATCAATTAGTATATTTGAGTTTCAACATAAATTTTTTTGTAATATTATTCAGTTTTTTCTGGTGGATTAAACTGAATTGCAAGCAACAAGCAGCAAGCAACCAGTTCCGATTAAAGTATAACTTTTGTATGACTTGAAGCCTTTTGTGATCTATGCTTTGTATAGAATAATTCTTGCCTTTGAATTAATTTCATTATTACGTAGGCCTGTTTAGTTTTGTCTGGTTCGTCTTCAAATAATAATAAAACAAGTGGCTAGGTGTAGGAAGGCCTAAGCAAATAGGTAACTGGGCTATGACTAAAGAATTAATAAAGGTCATTTTCTCACAAATAGATAGGTATTTTCCTTTCCTGGTAAACGAATTTATTTATTTTTGCAAACTTTCTATTAAAATGTTTTATAAAATAGTACACTTATCATAATTTGGTTGTAATCCAGAGAGGTTAGAAAGGTATTAGATCCTCTATAAGGCTGTGGAGGGATTCTAATTGTGGGTTTAAAAAGAAAATGAATCATCAGTGTACAATGAACACTTTGTTTTTAAGCCCTGGATTTCTACTCTTATATTATTGTTGGATTTTAATAGTAACATTCTGATGGCCAAAATAAATAGATGTGTCGATGTTAGACACCTTGTTTTACTCCTCTGCCAGTGTAATACTTTCTGAGAAGTAGCATTATTTACAATTTTACACCTAGGGTTACTATACATAACTTTAACCCATTTTCTAAGAGATTCTTCAAAATTGAAATTTCAGGCAGTTATATATAAATTCCAGTCGTACTGTATAAAAAGTTGTCACGGATCCCACGGTACTGCTGCTCATTCTGTTCACCAGTCGGAGGTTGACGTCACCGGCCTTCTAGGCTGCACTGAACTGTGTAAATACAGTTCCAATACAGTTCCAACAGTTCAATACCTGGTTCCATTTCCTCACTGATTGTATTTGTATAAATGTGCCTTTGTTTCCTCTTTGGGCTGTCGATATTATTCCATGTCCATTGGTTGTGTGAGTACTATGTACAGACCGAGGGTGATTGACGTCATCTTGAACTTCTTCAATTTCTAATAATTGCGCCAACAGTTGTGCCTTCTACAAAGCTGCTTGCCTATTTGCCTGTAGCCCATCCAGCCTTGTGCAGGTCTACAATTTTATCCCTGATGTCCTACACAGCTCTCTGGTCTTGGCCATTGTGGAGAGGTTGGAGTCTGTTTGATGAGTGTGTGGACAGGTGTTCTAATACAGGTAGAGTTCAAACAGGTGCAATTAATACAGGTAATGAGTGGAGAAGGAGGGCTTCTTAAAAAACTAACAGGTCTGTGAGAGCCGAATTCTTACTGGTTGGTAGGTGATCAATATTATGTCATGCAATAAAATGCAATTAATTACTTAAAAATCATACAATGTATTTTCTGGATTTTTGTTTTAGATTCCGTCTCTCACATTGAAGTGTACCTATGATAAAATACAGACCTCTACATGCTTTGTAAGTAGGAAAACTGCAAAATCGGCAGTGTATCAAATACTTGTTCTCCCCACTGTATATATATAACAGAATCTTGCATTCTTAATTTATTTCCACAATACTAATAAAATGCATAGTAATGTAGGCAGTTAACAACAAGGATTGTTAAGAACCAGGATTGGCATTAAAAAAATTACATTTTTTGCAAGCAATTACTTTTTTGGCAAACAATTACTGTGATTCATCCTGTATTGTCACAACATCATTACCCATGCAACAGATGTGAGACAGACGGACCACATACCACAC
>NW_019944729.1:38185-51493 GCF_002910315.2 Salvelinus sp. IW2-2015
GAGTGTGTGGACAGGTGTCTCTTTATACAGGTACGAGTTCAAACAGGTGCAGTTATACAGTAATGAGTGGAGAACAGGAGGTTCTTAAAAAAACTAACAGGTCTGTGAGAGCCGAATTCTTACTGTTGGTAGGTGATCAAATACTGATGTCATGCAATAAAATGCAAATTAATTACTTAAAAATCATACAATGTTATTTTCTGGATTTTTGTTTTAGATTCCGTCTCTCACCTTGAAGTGTACCTATGATAAAATTACAGACCTCTACATGCTTTGTAAGTAGGAAAACGCAAAATCGGCAGTGTATCAAATACTTGTTCTCCCCACTGTATATATATAACGAAATCTTGCATCTCTAATTTATTTCCACAATAACTAATAAAATGCATAGTAATGTAGGCAGTTAACAAAGGATTGTTACCTAGAACCAGGATTGGCATTACAAAAAATTACATTTTTTGCAAGCAATTACTTTGGCAAACAATTACTGTGATTCATCCTGTATGTCACTAACATCATTACCCATAGCAACAGATGTGAGACAGACGACACACACGGACACACGGAACACACTCTCCCACCCCTCCCCTCCCGACAAAAACCACAAGCTCGGATGTCAACAGTTGTTGCATCCCAGCCCAAATCAAGAGAAGACTTGAATGTGCAAATGCATATACAGTTGACTGTTTAGAGGCCATGCAACATTAAGAATGGAGAAATTTGATTACCAACATCACGTCCTAGGATAGAAGATCAGATACAGCCCTTCCCCTGAACACACACACACACACACACACACACCACACACACACACACACACACACACTGTTGCCGTGGTGCTAATTTTCCCAAGCATCTCTGACAGTCAGACCTTTTGATTATTTGTGCCACCAGGCCACAATAATAATACTGATTGTCTGATTGTCTGAGTGGCCCCCCCTCCCCATGGTTACTGCAGCCAGTGTTGCCAGCACTCCACTGCCTGGGTGGGGCACCACCCCCTCCCCATGGTTACTGCAGCTAGTGTTGCCAGCACTGCACTGCCTGTGGGGGGCACCCCCCCCCCCCCCCATGGGTTACTGCAGCTAGTGTTGCCAGCCCTGCCACTGCCTGGGTGGGGGCACCACACCGGAATCCCACCGCTAGGTACAAGATCGGCAAGGATCTCATTAGCAGCTTGAGAAATTCCTGTGATATTTTATGCTCAGCAATCTGGGGCTTTGGCTTTGTAGACGACCCTGCAGGCTCAGAGTCTTTAGAGGGCATTGCTGCTTTAGTGGGTCTCTGCTCATTTTATCTTTCTGTCTGGATGTGATAACTACTTGATAATCAAACAGACTCCAACCTCTCCACAATGGCCAAGACCAGAGAGCTGTGTAAGGACATCAGGGATAAAATTGTAGACCTGCACAAGGCTGGGATGGGCTACAGGACAATAGGCAAGCAGCTTGGTGAGAAGGCARCAACTGTTGGCGCAATTATTAGAAAWTGGAAGAAGTTCAAGATGACGGTCAATCACCCTCGGTCTGTACATAGGTACTCACACRACCAATGGACATGGGAAYAATAATCGACAGCCCAATGAGGAAACAAAGGGCACATTTATACAAATACAATCAGTGAGGAATTGGAACCAGGTATTGGAACTGTTGGAACTGTATTGGAACTGTATTTACACAGTTCAGTGCAGCCTAGAAGGCCGGTGACGTCAACCTCCGGAACTGGTGAACAGAATGAGCAGCAGTACCGTGGGGATCCGTGACAACTTTTTATACAGTACGACTGGAATTTATATATAAACTGCCTGGAAAATTTCAATTTTGAAGAATCTCTTAGAAAATGGGTTAAAGTTATGTATAGTAACCCTAGGTGTAAAATTGTAAATAATGTCTACTTCTCAGAAAGTATTACACTGGCTAGAGGAGTAAAACAAGGTTGTCTAACATCGACACATCTATTTATTTTGGCCATCAGAATGTTAGCTATTAAAATCCAACAATAATATTAAGAGATTAGAAATCCAGGGCTTAAAAACAAAGGTGTCATTGTACTCTGATGATTCATGTTTTCTTTTAAACCCACAATTAGAATCCCTCCACAGCCTCATAGGAGGATCTAGATACTTTTTCTAACCTCTCTGGATTACAACCAAATTATGATAAGTGTACTATTTTATAAAACATTTTAATAGAAAGTTTGCAAAAATAAATAAAATCGTTTTACCATGGAAAGGAAAATACCTATCTATTTGTGGAAAAATGACCTTGATTAATTCTTTAGTCATAGCCAAGTTGACCTATTTGCTTATGGCCTTGCCTACACCTAGCCACTTGTTTTTTATTATTATTTGGAACGATAAACCAGACAAAACTAAACAGGCCTACGTATATAATGAAAATTAATTCAAAGGGCAGAAATTATTCTATATCAAAGCATTASATCACAAAAGGCTTCAGTCATACAAAAGTTATACTTTAATCGAAACTGGTTCTCTTGTTGCTTGCAATTTCAGTTTAATCCACCAGAAAATACTGAATAAATATTACAAAAAATATTATGTTTAAACTCAAATATACTAATTGATAAAAAAAAAAACTATATTTTTGGAGAAAAAAATATAAAAATGGTACTGTATAATCTTTGTAAATTATATCATAAATAGGACTGGTGGAGTTAGGTCATACATGCAGCTAACAAAAATATATGTAAATGTCTGCTCTACTCCAAATTACAACCAATTTACAGCAAAAAATGAAAGAGGCAAGTGGAAGGAGAAGAAATTTAGGAACTTGTTTGTCGGTCTTACATTAAAGACCAAAATTGGTTAAACAAAATTGTGATAAATAAAAAGTTATACAGTATAAGGACCAACAACATTTTAGCTGTGCCACATAGATTGCAAAATAGTTGGGAAGAGATTTTCGAATTACCGATTCTATGCCACATGGTATGAACTGATACACAAAATGGCGCTGGATTCAATTCATTGAGTTTTTAAATGTAAATTATTATACAAAATTATTGCAACCAATAGAATGTTTATATATATATATATGGGATACAACCATCCCAGCTCTGCAGATTTTGCTGTGAACAGATCATTTGTTTTCGTACTGTTCATATTGTAGCTTGTTTTTGGTCGCTGGTTCAGGAATGGCTGAAGAAATGCAACATTTACCAGGAGCTAACTCTGAAAATAGCACTGCTGGGTGATTTAATCGATCAATAATATAATAATACTTAGCAAAAATGTTTGTCTTTAATTTACAATCTGTAAAAACTATGAGAATGGAAAGGTTCAGAAATCAAAACTGGATGGTCTTCAGAGATGGAAGGGGAGGAGTTGAGGGTAGCAGAAGGATGGGACCAAAAACAAACAAAAGATAACCATTGTGAAATATACTGTGTCCGTAAAATGTATTTAGTATGTATATGCTGGAAGTAGAAGCCTAAGTGTTGTTGTCTATTAGTTTACTCCAGTTAGAGGAGGGGTGGAAGGGTTAGGGAAAAATAATGAAGGAAAATATATATTTTAAATGTTTGGACACACCTGCTCATTCAAGGGTTTTTCTTAATTTTTACTATTTTCTACATTGTAGAATAATAGTGAAGACANTACTATTTTCTACATTGTAGAATAATAGTGAAGACATCAAAAACTATGAAATAACACATATGGAATCATGTACAGTGATTCGTCCTTTAAAAAAGTTGCAGCGAACCACAGCACAGCTTGCGTGATGCCGCAGAATTAAACTGCACGTTATTAAAGTACCAACCACTGCTACCATTATAGTTTTTTTAAAGTTTTTTGTTTTACAATCTCTAGGACCCATTTCTCAATACTTAGGTCACTTTTTCAAAACTCTTCACACAGTTCTACCAACCAACTTTCAGCTTGGCACTGCATTTAATTTCACATACAAAATGCACCAAAAATGACCAAACACTTCATACAGGTCTCAAAACATCTCATTCTTCCATAACACTAGCAAAGGTTGTCACCCAACAAACTGTGTCACTCATAAAACAATGACCTAAACAACACTAACAACAGGTAGCATTACACAATGTTTTCTTYTGTAAAATGTCTTTACAAAACAAGAATGACACCTCTCTACTGTTTAGAATTCACTGCAGTATATGTTATAGGAATGAATCAGACATTATGCAATATGCTTCAATATGTTTTATGTCATTTTTAGGAATTGAGTGATTCCAAAATACAATAATTTGTATATATACCATCTACCGATACAGATACAGTGGCAATGCTAGTCAACCCTGTCTTCTGCATTTGGCCACATGTTCTCATCCACATCACATCTTATGTCATCTTGGGCAATACACCCAGGAAAGAATCTTTAGGCATGCCTGGTCCATCCCTGGCAATCTTCTGCAGATATGTCCAGGCATCCAGCATTCATTGCATCCAGGAGGGACAGTTGATCATGTGGATGGTGKTCAWAAACCTTCCAYCTCCATGAGGAAAAKMMTTCCTCTATGGGGTTGAGGAATGGAGAGTAAGGTGGGAGGACAMCATCCTGGGACGGGCTRAAAACCTCTCTGTGACTGCACGGGAGTGGTGAAATGYCAMGTTGTTCCATACAATTACAAACRTTGGCCGATTTCGCCTTACTGCAACCCTTTCCTYACCTGGCACAACCTTCCATAGAGGTCATCCAGGAATKAAATGAGACGCTYGGTGTTGTATGGCCCAAYTAGCRGTTTGTGTAACAGCAATCCATCAGAGGATACTGCAGCACACATTGTGATGTTGGCACCCCTCTGGCCCGGGACATCCACTGTGGCTCTTTCCCCAATCACATTCCTTCCTCGTCGCTGTGTTTTGGCCAAGTTGAAACCAGCCTCATCCACAAAGATGAATATGTGGGGTGTTTGCCTGGCTTCAATCTCCATGACTCTCTAAAATAAATCCACAAGGCAACATAAGAGTTATAACGGTAGTTTACATTATACCTAAAAACATGCCGCAGTGTGCCTCTGCCCTGTTTGGTTCTGTTCAAAACCAGTTCTGTCTTTTATAGTCATTTTACCTGGACTTATTGGTTCCTGAGTTGCTTGACTTGTTCAGAGTTCTTCTCAAAGGGGACAGTGTACAACGGATTCATCCTGACTTGATGTTGTTTCAGGACTCTAGAAATAGTTGTTATGCTTACATTGTGAATATTTCCAAATGTAATGTTATCTGCCAACACTCCGTCCCAAATCTCTATGAGTTTTATGCCATTGTTTTTGATGACCATATCAACGATGGCAGTTTCCTGCACAGCAGTGAAATCCTACCTCTCCCGCCTGTGGGAGGTAACTGTTGGGTCCTAAGCAGAAATACAAAAAAAAAATACACACAAGTGGGTTTGGAGGCTTTGCTCAATTTCCTTCTGTAATGTGCAGTTCAGTCAGATGCCCGTGCAGAATGCACATCTTACCTGTTGTTTTGCCGGAAATTACTCACAATAGATGTCACTGTTGAGCGTTGCAGATATGGCTGCACTCTCAGACCAGCCTCTCTCATTGATAGATCATGATTTATTACATGATCAGTTATAGTAGCCCTAATCTCATCTGAGACTACAGCTCTGGATCTTCCTCTCAGTCTTCTTCCACCATGCGTACGTACTCCTCTCCCTCTCCCAGCCACTCTTCTTCCACTGTCAGCCACTTCTCTATCTCTGGCAGGGTCCATGTTTACATTACAGTACAGCATTATTCCTCAGATGTCCCCTTCTGTATAGATGGTAATGTAACTGAAAGACTAACACCTGGGTAGGTGTTCATCTGCAATGGGAATCAGCTGTGGCTGGTCTAATTGGTTTGATAGTATTACATTTTTTAGATATGGAATATATTTCAATACAGTATTACTGTAGAAATGTAGCAAATTGCTGCGTTATTCAATGTTGTGTTATGTTAGGTTTTGAACTTAAGTTTAACAGTTTTGAAAAGAGTATGTAAACATGTGCAAATTGGCCTGTAGGTACATAGTTTTGGTGTTGGTTGTGTCTGAGTGAGAAAATAATTAATGACATTTGAAAGATGTAGTCATTAAATGCATGTTGTGCCAAAGCAGTGAAAAATGATCCAGTTTAGCCCACATAGACTGCTGTTGTACTCACTGTGTGAAGAGTTTTGAAAAAGTTACCTAAGTACATTCTAGCGAATGTAAAAAAAAATATAAAAAAAAATATAACGCTAATTAGTGCTAGATTGACCCCCAGAGGGCATCTTTGAGAATAATTTGATAGCCTTCAATAGTGACTGTACTAGAGAATTTAAAACCTTTTTCAGTAAGAACATTGTACATTGTATATGGGACTGATTTTAAGAAATGTTGCTTCCGCCCCTTTTTTMAATTTTTGCCTAAAATGACATACCCAAATCTAACTGCCTGTATCTCAGGCCCTGAAGCAAGGGGTACGAATACTTTCCGAACGCACTGTAAGTCAGGGCAAAATGTGTAGAATTGCAGGATATTCATTTTAAAACTACAAAAGAAAAAATTCAACCCTATGCCATTTTTTTTTATATTGCAGGAAATTACCTGTAAAACTGCAACAACAAAAGAACTATCCACCCCATGGAATTGCATAAAATTAGTTATACAAATATCTTCTCTTTGCCCCATGGCAAAATATGTTGAATTACATTAGACGTGCTTTAATACTGACACATTTTCTCTGCCCACCATGGCAGAATCCAGGAAATTAACTCTAAACTCTTTTTATCTCCGCCGTCAGTAGGGGGGCCACAAAATGTTTTTAATTTTAGCTTAGGGCCCCCAAAAGGCTAGGAAAAGCCATGGTTTGCTCAGTTCAATAGGAGAGCTCATCNGCACACATTGTGATGTTGGCACCCCTCTGGCCCGGGACATCCACTGTGGCTCTTTCCCCAATCACATTCCTTCCTCGCCGCCGTGTTTTGGCCAAGTTGAAACCAGCCTCAACCACAAAGATGAATATGTGGGGTGTTTGCCTGGCTTCAATCTCCATGACTCTCTAAAATAAATCCACAAGGCAACATAAGAGTCAGGGTATCACGGTAGTTTACATTATACCTTAAAACATGCCGTTGTGTGCCTCTGCTCTGTTTGGTTTTGTTCAAAACCAGTTCTGTATTTTATAGTCATCTTACCTGAACATATTGGTTCCTGAGTTGCTTGACTCGTTCAGAGATCCTCTCAAAGGGGACAGTGTACACCTGCTTCCTCCTGACTTTATGTTGTTTCAGGAGTCTAGAAATAGTTGTTATGCTTACATTGTGAATATTTTCAAATGTAATGTTATCTGCCAACACTCCGTCCCGAATCTCTGTGAGTTTTATGCCACTGTTTTTGATGACCATATCAACGATGGCAGTTTACTGCACAGCAGTGAAAATCCTACCTCTCCCGCCTGTGGGAGGAAACCATTGGGTCCTAAGCAGAAGTACAAAAAAAAAATACACACAAGTGGGTTTGGAGGCTTTGCTCCATTGACTTCTGTAATGTGCAGTTCAGTCAGATGCCCTTGCAGAATGCACATCTTACCTGGTGTTCTGCCGGAAGTTTCTCACAATAGATGCCACTGTTGAGCGTTGCAGATATGGCTGCACTCTCAGACCAGCCTCTCTCATTGATAGACTGTGACTTATTACATTATCAATTATAGTAGTCCTAATCTCATCTGAGACTACAGCTCTTGATCTTCCTCTCAGTCTTCTTCCACCATGCGTACGTACTCCTCTCCCTCTCCCAGCCACTCTTCTTCCTCTGTCAGCCACTTCTCTATCTCTGGCTGGGTCCATGTTTACATTACAGTACAGCATTATTCCTAAGATGTCCCCTTTTGTTTAGATGGTAATGAAATTGAAAGACTAACACCTGGGTAGGTGTTCATCTACAATGGGAATCAGCTGTGGCTGGTCTAAGTCCAGGTTTTTAGATTTATTCACTAGGCGGGGGGGAGCTCAGAAATGTTGTGTGTCCAGGTGTTCATATGTCCGTACAGAGCCGCGAATGAAGATCTGAAGTGGGGGTCGACTCAGACAGGGGGTGGGAGTCGAGCCAGATGTTCGACGAGGTGAATCGAGATCCAGCTGAGAGTTTTAATGGATGAATTATCTATGAGCGCACGGTAGACAGAGTGAGGGGAGTCAAGAAATGTTGATGTGTCCGACGCGGTGTACTTTGTGAGGGTTATATCGCCACATGAGTGCCAACAGGGGGGGACGTCCCAGAAGGACGAGTGGCGCAGGTGTTTCGATGAGGTGCTGATATGCCAACGTATGACAGAGGGGGAGTCAGGAATGTTTGACTGTGCCAGCTGCTATATGATGTTATTCACTAGACAGGGGGGGAGTCAGAATGTTGATGTGTCCAGGTGTTTTATGATGTATTCACTAGCAGGATGGGAGTCAGAATGTTTGACGTGTCCAGGTGTTTTTATGATGTATTCACTAGGCAGGGGGGAGTCAGAATGTTGATGTGTGCAGGTGTTTTTATGATGTTATTCACTAGACAGGGGGGGGAAGTCAGAATGTTGATGTGTCCAGGTGTTTTTATGATGTTATTCAACTAGAGGGGGGGGGGGGTCAGAATGTTGATGTGTCCAGGTGTTTTATGATGTTATTCACTAGACAGGGGGGGAGTCAGAATGTTTGATGTGTCCAGGTGTTTTATGATGTTATTCACTAGACAGGGGGGAGTCAGAATGTTGATGTGTCCAGGTGTTTTATGATGTTATTCACTAGACAGGGGGGGAGTCAGAATGTTGATGTGTCCAGGTGTTTTATGATGTTATTTCACTAGCAGGGGGGGAGTCAGAATGTTGACGTGTCAGGTGTTTTATGATGTTATTCACTAGGCGGGGGGGGGGGGGTCAGAATGTTGATGTGTCCAGGTGTTTTTGAATGTTATTCACTAGGCCGGGGGGGAGTCAGAATGTTGACGTGTCCATGTTTTATGATGTTATTCACTAGGCAGGGGGGGAGTCAGAAGTTGACGTGTCAGGTGTTTTATGAGTGTTATTCACTAGACAGGGGGCGGGAGTCAGAATGTTGATGTGTCCAGGTGTTATATGATGTTTTCACTAGACAGGGGGGGGGAGTCAGAATGTTGATGTGTCAGGTGTTTTATGATGTTATTCACTAGGACAGGGGGGGAGTCAGAATGTTGATGTGTCCAGGTGTTTTATGATGTTATTCACTAGACAGGGGGGAGTCAGAATGTTGACGTGTCCAGGTGTTTTATGATGTTATTCACTAGACAGGGGGGAGTCAGAATGTTGAGTGTCCAGGGTTTTTATGATGTTATTCACTAGGCAGGGGGGGAGTCAGAATGTTGACGTGTTCCAGGTGTTTTATGATGTTATTCACTAGACAGGGGGGGGAGTCAGAATGTTGATGTGTCCAGGTGTTTATGATGTTATTCACTAGACAGGGGGGGAGTCAGAATGTTGATGGTCCAGGTGTTTTTATGATGTTATTCACTAGGCAGGATGGGAGTCAGAATGTTGATGTGTCACGGTGTTTTATGATGTATTCACTAGGCAGGGGGGAGTCAGAATGTTGATGTGTCAGGTGTTATGGATGTTATTCACTAGACAGGGGGGGGGGAGTCAGAATGTTGATGTGTCCAGGTGTTTTTATGATGTTATTCACTAGACAGGGGGGGGGGGGAGTCAGAATGTGATGTGTCCAGGTGTTTTATGATGTATTCACTAGACAGGGGGGAGTCAGAATGGATGTGTCCAGGTGTTTTATGATGTTATTCACTAGGCAGGGGGGGGAGTCAGAATGTTGATGTGTCCAGGTGTTTTATGACTGTTATTCAGCTAGACACGGGGGAGTCAGAATGTTGACGTGTCCAGGTGTTTTGATGTTATTCACTAGACAGGGGGGAGTCAGAATGTTGATGTGTCCAGGTGTTTTATGATGTATTCACTAGAACAGGGGGGGAGTCAGATGTTGATGTGTCCAGGTGTTTTATGATGTTATTCACTAGACAGGGGGGGGTCAGAATGTGACGTGTCCAGGGTGTTTTATGATGTTATTCACTAGGCAGGGGGGGTCAAGAATGTTGGATGTGTACAGGTGTTTTATAATGTTATTCCTACTAGCAGGCGGGGGGGTCAGAAGTTGATGTGTCCAGGTGTTTTATAATGTTATTCAACTAAGACAGGGGGGGCGTCCAGAATGTTGATGTGTCCAGGTGTTTTATAATGTTATTCACTAGCAGGGGGGTCAGAATGTTGATGTGTCAGGTGTTTTATAATGTTATTCACTAGGCAGGGGGGGGTCAGAATGTTGATGTGTCCAGGTGTTTTGATGTTATTCACTAGGCAGGGGGGAGTCAGAATGTTTGATGTGTCCGGTTTTATGATGTTATTCACTAGGACAGGGGGGGATTCAGAATGTTGACAGTGTCCAGGTGTTTTTATGATGTTATTCTAGGCAGGGGGGGATCAGAATGTTGACGTGTCCAGGTGTTTTTATGATGTTATTTCACTAGACAGGGGACGGAGTCAGAATGTTGACGTGTCCAGGTGTTTAATGATGTTATTCACTAGACAGGGGACGGGAGTCAGAATGTTGATGTGTCCAGGTGTTTTAATGATGTTATTCACTAGACGGGGGGGAGTCAGAATGTTGATGTGTCCAGTGTTTTATGATGTTATTCACTAGACAGGGGGGAGTCAGAATGTTTGATGTGTCCAGGTGTTTTATGATGTTATCACTAGACAGGGGGGGGGGTCAGAATGTTGACGTGTCCAGGTGTTTTATGATGTTATTCATCTAGACAGGGGGGGAGTCAGAATGTTGATGTGTCCAGGTGTTTTATGATGTTATTCACTAGACAGGGGGGATTCAGAATGTTTACGTTTCCAGGTGTTTATGATGTTATTCAGCTAAGCAGGGGGGGAGTCAGAATGTTGGACGTGTCTCAGGTGTTTATGATGTTATTCACTAGACAGGGGGGGAGTCAGAATGTTGACGTGTCCAGGTGTTTATGATGTTATTCACTAGACAGGGGGGAGTCAGAATGTTGATGTGTCCAGTGGTTTTATGATGTTATTTCACTAGACAGGGGGGGGGTTCAGAATGTTGATCGTGTCCAGGTGTTTTGATGTTATTCACGAGAAGAGGGGGGAGTCAGAATGTTGACGTGTCCAGGTGTTTTATGATGTTATTCACTAGACAGGGGGGGAGTCAGAATGTTGACGTGTCCAGGTGTTTTATGATGTTATTCACTAGACAGGGGGGAGTCAGAATGTTGATGTGTCCAGGTGTTTTATGATGTTATTCACTAGACAGGGGGGAGTCAGAATGTTGTGTGTCAGGTGTTTTATGATGTTATTCACTAGACAGGGGGGGGTCAGAATGTTGATGTGTCCAGTGTTTTTTATGATGTTATTCATAGAAGGGGGGGGGGGGGGGGAGTCAGAATGTTGATGTGTCCAGGTGTTTTATGATGTTATTCACTAGACAGGGGGGACTCAGAATGTTGATGTGTCCAGGTGTTTTATGATGTTTCACTAGCAGGGGGGGAGTCAGAATGTTGATGTGTCCAGGTGTTTTATGATGTTATTCACTAGACAGGGGGGGAGTCAGAATGTTGATGTGTCCAGGTGTTTTTGATGTTATTCACTAGACGGGGGGGGGTCAGAATGTTGATGTGTCCAGGTGTTTTATGATGTTATTCACTAGACAGGGGGGGAGTCAGAATGTTGATGTGTCCAGGTGTTTTATGATGTTATTCACTAGACAGGGGGGGTCAGAATGTGATGTGTCCAGGTGTTTTATGATGTTATTCACTAGGCAGGGGGGGGAGTCAGAATGTTGATGTGTCCAGGTGTTTTATGATGTTATTCCACTAGACAGGGGGAGTCAGAATGTTGATGGTCCAGGTGTTTTATGATGTTATTCACTAGACAGGGGGGGGTCAGAATGTTGATGTGTCCAGGTGTTTTTTATGATGTTATTCACTAGGCAGGGGGGGAGTCAGAATGTGATGTGTCCAGGTTGTTTATGATGTTATTCACTAGACAGGGGGGGGGGGCAGAATGTTGATGTGTCCAGGTGTTTTATGATGTTATTCACTAGGCAGGGGGGGGGGGGTCAGAAGGTTGATGTGTCCAGGTGTTTATGATGTTATTCACTAGGCAGGGGGGAGTCAGAATGTTGATGTGTCCAGGTGTTTATGATGTTATTCACTAGACGGGGGGAGTCAGAATGTTTGATGTGTCCAGGTGTTTATGATGTTATTCACTAGACAGGGGGGAGTCAGAATGTTGACGTGTCCAGGTGTTTTATGATGTTATTCACTAGACAGGGGGGGGAGTCAGAATGTTTGAGTGTCCAGGTGTTTATGATGTATTCACTAGACAGGGGGGGAGTCAGAATGTTGATGTGTCCAGGTGTTTTATGATGTTCTCACTAGACAGGGGGGAGTCAGAATGTTGATGTGTCCAGGTGTTTTTGATGTTATTCACTAGACAGGGGGGAGTCAGAATGTTGACGTTGTCCAGGTGTTTTTGATGTTATTCACTAGACAGGGGGGAGTCAGAATGTTGACGTGTCCAGGTGTTTTATGATGTTATTCACTAGACAGGGGGAGTCAGAATGTTGACGTGTCCAGGTTTTTATGATGTTATCACTAGGCAGGGGGGGAGTCAGAATGTTGATGTGTCCAGGTGTTTTATGATGTTATTCACTAGGCAGGGGGGGAGTCAGAATGTTGATGTGTCCAGGTGTTTTATGATGTTATTCACTATACCACCCTGCAACCACTGCTGGCTTGCTTCTGAAGCTAAGCAGGGTTGGTCCTGGTCAGTCCCTGGATGGGGGCCAGATGCTGCTGGAAGTGGTGTTGGGGGCCATAGGAGGCACCTCTTTCCTCTGGTCTAAAAAAAAGAAATATCCCAATGCCCCAGGGCAGTGATTGGGGACACTGCCCTGTTAGGGTGCCGTCTTTCGGATGGGACGTTAAACGGGTGTCCTGACTCTGAGGTCATTAAAGATCCCATGGCACTTATCGTAAGAGAGGGGTGTTAACCCCGGTGGTCCTGGCTAAACTTCCCAATCTGGCCCTCAAACCATCATGGTCAGCCTAATAACCCAGTTACAATTGGCTCATTCATCCCCCCTCTCCCCTGTAACTATTCCCCAGGTCGTTGCTGCAAATGAGAACGTGTTCTCAGTCAACTTACCAGGTAAAATAACGGTAAATATAAATAAAATTAAAAAATTAAAAAGACAGGGGGGGGTCAGAATGTTGACGTGTCCAGTGTTTTATGATTGGATGTAACTGGC
>NW_019944729.1:51518-63274 GCF_002910315.2 Salvelinus sp. IW2-2015
CAGGGGGGAGTCATGTTTCATCCATCGAAGTTGAATTGTGCTTTTAATTAGGGTAGCAAAAGTCTGGGAACTTTCAATAAATTCCTAGGTTTTCCAGATATCCTGGTTCACAGAATTTTCAGCCCTGCTTTTGATTGATGCTTCTGAATGAATGTTCTGTGTGCTCATTGTACCCAGTGTTACCCACACATAAATCAAGTAGTTGGGTGTTCATTGTTTCAATCAGAGCGTGAGAAGAATTAGAAAAACAGAGWTGGTGTTTTAAATGGATGGGCTGTTTGGTTTCCACGGCAGCAGGGATAATAGGGAGGCCTCAGAACTGCTCGTAGGGACTATTAAATGCATTGCCATGCAGCAAATTTGGGCCTCACAGTTCATGAAACTCATGAATAACTAAATTAATATCACGTATAATGTTGCCTGCTCAGGCATAATACTGCAGAAACAATCAGATCCTTCATGTATGGATCTATGTAATCTTAATAAGGAGACCAAGCATCCTCACTCTCATTTTCATTGACATTTGAGTCATTTAGCAGACACTCTTATCCAGAGCGACTTACAGTCACTGCATTCATCTTAAAATAGCTAGGTGGGACAAGAACATGTCACAGAAATAGTAAGTACAATTTTCCTCAAAGAATTAGCAATCAGTAATGCCAGTTAGTTCACGAAAGGCTTTTATTTCATTGAGTATTTTTTGGGGGTGTATTTCACTCCTGGTTATGTTGCTGCTACTGTGTTCTCTTTCAACTGTTTTTGTTCCAGTAATCTGTATATCTCTTTCAACTGTTTGTGTTCCAGTAATCTGTATATCTCTTTCAACTGTTTGTGTTCCAGTAATCTGTATATCTCTTTCAACTTTTTGTGTTCCAGTAATCTGTATATCTCTTTCAACTGTTTGTGTTCCAGTAATCTGTATATCTCTTCAACATCATTAGGTGAATGCTGTTTTCTTCCTGTATTTTTCTAGTTTATAAATTTGTTTTTTATATTTAGTGTTTTTTTGTGTGTTTTTACTTATTACTTTTTTTCGTTGTGTATGTGTTAATATTTTATATTTTTCGTTTTTTTTTTTTTCTAAATTTCATTTCTCCATCTATATATTTTCTCTGTTTTCTAAATTTTAATTTACGAGACTTGTTTTGCATAGGTTGGTTAGACCAAGTTATTCTCTGTTGTGATCACATATCATATATGCATCAAATCTCTGTCTTGTCGTATAAACTAAGATAATTTTTTACCATAGGTAACGGTCATTTTTCCTCTATATCTTCATGTGACTGTATTCTACTGAACATCAGTGCTTGTCAAGACGTAGTACATAATCACTAAAGCTGTTTATAGAATACTGTGTCCTTTTAAACAGCTTTGGATTACATTAGAAAAATCTCATGTTGCATTGGCTTTTTAAGTAAGACGCTTTGAATTGTCAGTACTATTGCTGTCACTACTATTTCTGGATACGAAATGTGTTGTAGGTGTTAGCTCCTGTGGCCATAGGTATTTAATCACGAGACCTCTCTTGATACATCTCACTCTCCGGCTCTTCTTTATCTCTGACATCAATATTGGCGAATACTTAAACTATGATTCTCAGCCAAGACCTCAGAATTGATAAAATTGTAGACTTCCACGTAATCTGGTTGACGTACTCACGTTGCTGGAGCTATTTTCTCCAAAATGCCTTGAAAGTTCTCACATATGTTCTTTGCTTGTCTACAAGATACAAATTAGTCCTAGTATATAAGTATAAAATGCTCTTTCAACGTTGTAGAGATAAGTTATGTGGATAATCCCACAGCAGCGTCATCATATTCTCTTGAGGATAAGGTAACTCCTGGTCTTTTTGTTCTCATAACTGAGGTTGATTATCGTTCTTTTTGGTGATAAAGGGGAGTGTCAACACTACAGAAGTCCCAATACCAGATAGAAGGTACTTTGTGTACAGTAATCTGCTGGACGCGAAGCGTTAGTAAATATATGTATCTATGTAGATTTCCAGTAAAAGCTGAAAGTCCTTATCTGATCACTCGACATATACCATGACGGTGCCTCCTAGTCACAAGGAGACAGCTAGGTGTCTTCGTAGAAATTCCGCCAATTGTTATAACTTCAGCTTTGGTAACCATGACTCTGTCTCAGTTTGGCTACACTAGCATCAATGTAGTTCGTACTCCTAGTTTTAGGGGAAAATGTCTGCTCTTGGTCTGATTGCATAACATCAAATGGATTTTATGGTGAATTGTTCTCGGCCAGATATAGATACATTGTTTATTGTTTGTGGAGTAAAAACGGGGAGAGGCCTTGCATATGTGTAAGAACTACGTCTCATTCAGATAGCTTACGTGAGATACGGGAGGGTGGCAGCATATGTTGTGGGGTGCCATTTCTTGCATGCGCAGTGCAAGGGGACTGCGCTGGTGTTTTTTGTGTGTTGCTCGACCAAAAGAATTAAGAATACTTGGTAACAGAAGGAATTGTATACATACTTATATGTGATAATCTCTATGAATTGATGCAACATTTTTCAAGGATCGATTCTCAGTCAGTATGAAGTTCAAGCTGTGTCGTGAAATACTTGTCGGTCAACAAAACTTGGTATCAATGTGACCCATAGCATAGACTATATCTCAAAGTCTTCGTAGGTGCAAATAGCTCTAAGGACCACATGCTAATGATACAAGGTACTTCTATTTCTAAACGTGGTCCAGTTCAGATAAGGCTCGCATGACTGCATCGAATCTATATTACTGTACATGCATCATTATCTCAATGTGGGGCTATGAATGGGAAAATGCGCGTGTTAGACAAGAGAAGGTGGATTCATCAGATATATAGACTTCAAGTTACTCATCTCAGCTTTTTGTTAGAGAGAAATCGTGCGAAGGATTTTCACCTCGCCAACTTTATTGTTTGGACGCATGTGGATAGCGCTGCCGTCAACAATGCGCTTTTGACTTTTTCAAGTATACTGCTAATTTAAGATGGTCTAACAGTCATAACCTATACTAATGTGAGTGTATAGATAACAAACTTCCACTGATCCATCTCTGGGATGTTGATTGACAAAGAATAAAACAGCTGAAATAGTTATATAGATGTCTCTACTAGATTTTATCTCTGATGATTATAATCACATCTTTCATATATAACGTGGGTGACCATACCTGTCTAATACCGGAAATTTTATTAGGACTATAAATGCTCAGGTATTTGTGTGAAAATGATGTGTCTCTAGATGAAATCTTGTGACTCTGTGTATGTAAAATTACTTCGCTTTCTCATATCTGCTCACTGATTCGATTATGTCACGATGTCTACCTAAGGCAGGCATTAATTAAATGAATCCCTCATCTGTCGTTGGTACAGCAGCGGATACCAGAGTAGTCACTAAAGATCCAGTCTGATATAGGCAGTGTATATACTATCACCATCAATCAGAGTTTAGGTTCGTTCTAAAGAACAGTTCTGGAGGCTTGAGATATTCTATCCTATCTAGCAGATTAGAGTAGATCATATAAAGAATCAAGTCTTAGGCTCCTAGGATCCTCTATCTATTCATACAAGAGCTTGATTCACTCTTAAAGATACGATGTCTTAGGCTAGGTATTCTACTACGCTAATCAAAGAGTAGTCACACTAAAAGTAGTCAGTTCTAGCGAGTCCCTGGTAATTTATCTACATATTCAACACAGATGGTAGTCTCACTCTAATAGAAATAGATTTCCGCTAGTTGGCTATGGATATCTATACTATCAAATCCAGAGTAGTATAGTCATCCTTCTAAACTGATCACGGATACTGAGGCTTTAAGGATTCAATCTACTGAGTCTCAGACACTGCAGATGTAGATTATATCACACTATACTGATACAGTCTTGATGGCACAGGATTTCTATATTTTCTCATTATGTAATCCATGAGATAGTCACTAAAGATATCAGATACTTTCAGGATCTAGGGTTCCTTAAGTTTCTTAAGTTAGCAACCATGAGTAGTAGGTCTACACGCTAATTAGCTCACGATGTCTATAGGATACACGGATTGTTTTCTTATTCAGCCATGTGTATTGATTCACACAAAAATAGGCCAGGACCAGTTGTTATAATAAAAAATTAAGTGTTCTGTAAGATCACCATATGTGTCTTTAGGCCAGGTAATATTTCATAATTACTAGTGCAATCAACTCAGAGTAGTCACCACATAAAGATCACACGCTTACCTTGAGTGCCCATAGGGATTCATCTTATCAACCAGTATGTAGTACACACTAGAGTTCCATGTTACTGAGGGTAGATTTCATACATACTCAACCAGAGTAAAATCAAAGAACTAAAAATACCAGTGTTAGGCAGTGAACAGTCCAGGATTACAATTCAATCTAAATTTAACATATATATTATGACATATAGAGAGCACTTTTTGACATCAGCCGCATATATACACAAGGACATTTCAAGATACAAGCGTGGCGGAAGTTATTCAATGGTTCCACATAAAATAGAAGAAAGGACTGCTCTTGTAGCGCACTAGGGGTTAGCAGAGTTGTGTATAGGATTAGAGGCTCTTGAGGTTGAGCACGGAGTTTGTCACATAATACTCACACGATCCTCTCTCTTACATCAGGTTCAACACGTATGCGCGGTTTAAAAACTAACACCAACGCGGTGTAACTAGGCAAAATATACGACGAGGATTGTAGGTTGGAATCGCAGCACCTGGCATATGTATTGTCGCATGTATGTGCATTCCCTGCGATTGCATTTCATTAGGCACACGACTGAGAGCCTGCCATCACTTTAGACGTATTTTACCTGATCTTCCCATAAGGAATACATGTCATTCACCACCATTGCTCATTCGGGCAGTTATTGACTATTGTAGTTTCACTGTCTGTAGCTGTACTATTCTACGTGGTTCATAAGTGGTTTTGATTCTGCGTGGTAGTTTACAGATAGCTCAAGCTTGTTCACCTCCTTCCTGACTCTCGAGTGTGCACGTTAACTATAGAGGTTTAAGAGGTTATGAGTTTGAGAGGTGCATATTCTTACGCCAGTTGGTTAGGGGATTAACCCAGGCGATACATATGCTCTTCTCTTCTGAGAGTCTCAGAGGATAATATTCCTGTACGATGCTTGGTATCTCTTAATACAATAGGTGTATTACTGTACGTATTGATGAGAGTTGTAAGCTTGCTTCGTGGACACTAATAGACTAGTATTCTTTCCTACCTGGATGAACTTGCGGATTTGGAACTACCGGTTCTCTTACGTTCGTAAGCAGAGACATAGATACGATTATAGAGGTTTTGGCTCTCGCACAGAGTGCAAACTTCCCTTCTCTCTCAATGAGAGCAGATTGTTCTTGTCTATTGATTCTCAACTTACCACTACATATGTAGAGGTTGATACTATTTGGATAACATCGATGTATAAATTTAACAATATAATATAAGACTAACACACGCGATTCAATATAAGATGTTGGTTGTGTATATATTAGAACTATAAAGAATAGCCATTAGCCATGTATTCAGGTTCACTATCGATATATATAGATAGCTCCTACTCGGATCTAGCTTTTTGTACTGCTCGCGCATGTTTGGATGCGATATCTTATAGGAGCACTGCACATAGCGAACGAACTCTGTTTGTTTATAAAGTAACGAGATAAGGACATCTATTTGTTAACACCAATACATGGGACTCTTTTGTGCTTTAAATAGATAGCACAAGGACATAAAACTCTTGTGTATCCTCCTAATCTTGGGTGTAGCATGTTCTCTCGTATGCTGTTAAATGATGAGGCTGCACTGTAGGGGAACAAAACTCTTAGTGTACCCTCGAACTATTAGAGTTAGCAGACAATCATAAAGTTTATAATATATAGAGATTCGGGACTGTGGGTAAGGATAATTCTCATGCTGACTACCTAATAGCTGAATATATCGTCTGAACTACTTTAGAAAGGAAAGCGAACAACTACTTTAACCCCAACCTGGACTTTGTTTAATAGGACAAGGAAACTCTTTGACCCCAACCGGGACTTTGTTTAATAGGACTAGGACAACTCTTTGACCCCAACCGGGACTTTAAAACTTATTGACGCCTATGCATTTTTTTTTTATATTCATGAAATCACAAGTGCAATATAGCAAAACACATTTTAGCTTGTTGTTAATCCACCTGTCGTGTCAGATTTTGAAAATATGCTTTACAGCGAAAGCAATCCAAGYGTTTGTGTGAGTTTATCGATCACTAGGCTAAAAACATTAAGAACACCTAGCAGCAGTGTAGATTGGTCACGAAAGCCAGAAAAGCAATAACATTAATCGCTTACCTTTGATGATCTTCAGATGTTTGCACTCACGAGACTCCCAGTTACACAACAAATGTTCCTTTTGTTCGATAAAGATTATTTTTATATAAAAAAATCTCCATTTGTTTGGCGCGCTATATTCAGTATTCCACAGCCTTAGACAGGTCATCAAGGCTTGATGAAAATTCCAAAGAGTATCCGTAAAGTTTGTAGAAACATGTCAAACGTTTTAAATAATCAATCCTCAGGTTGTTTTTAACATCAATAAACGATAATATTTCAACCGGACTGTAAACTATTCATTACTGGAGAGAAAGAAAATGTCGAGCAACCAGTTTTCGAGCGCATCAACTAATGGAGGGACATCCGTGTATCCACTGAAGCGTTTTGATAACTCTCGCTCATTTTTCAAAATAAAAGCTTGAAACTATGTCTAAAGACTGTTCACACCCTGAGGAATCCACAGGAAAAGGAATATGGTTGATATCCCTTTAAATGGAGGAAACGCAGGCAATGGAACAGGGATTTTTCTAAATAAGAGTAACTTCCAGGTTGGATTTCCTCAGGTTTTCGCCTGCAAAATCAGTTCTGTTATACTCACAGACAATATTTTGACAGTTTTGGAAACTTTAGAGTGTTTTCTATCCTACTCTGTCAATTATATGCATATTCTAGCATCTGGACCTGAGACATAGGCAGSTTACAATGGGAATGTTATTTTTCCAAACTTAAAAATTCTGCCCCCTAGCTTCAAGAGGTTTTAAACAGTAAATAGAGAGTTCCCCAAAATAAATAAATAMAAATAAGGGTCCGTAACCTTATGTCGGTTATGCCCAGGGCCGGCCTTTTTCTGTCTGAACTCCTGAGACAAACAGTAACACATTCACTCAGGCCATATTGCACCTCTCAGCTCCTGGCTGTAGAGAGACACTAATACCCTTGCTATGGGATTAGGACAATAAAGAATCAAGAAAGAAAAAAATAACTGCTGCCACGTGTTTTCCTCTAAATGAAAGGAGGATTTGATATTATCAGTAATGTTGAGAGGGACTACAGCTAGGAGCATGGAGCTGAGAGGAGCTGAGCAGCGATAACCCTCTTCCTCTTTGTCTTGAGCTTATCTACTTATCTGCTAGATAACCACCCTGACCTTACACAATTAACGAGAGAGGAGAGGATAACTGCCACCCTTATAGAGATGTTGAATAAGTCACAGCAAGAGGGGCTGGCGTTAGAGAGGAGAGGAGAAGAGAGGGAGGGGAGGGGAGGGGAGGGGAGAGGAGGAGAGGAGAGGAGAGGAGAGGAGAGGAGAAGGGGAGGAGAGGAGAGGAGAGAGGAGAGGAGAAGAGGAGAGGAGAGGAGAGGAGAGGAGAGGAGAGAGGAGAGGAGAGGAGAGGAGAGAGAAGAATGAAACCTCAGTGTTGGGCTTCTCTTTCTTTCTGAGGGTGTTAGGAAGATTAGTCTTGATAGGGAGAAGGCGAAGGGGCGGGGGAGGACGGTGTTGAGGAGAATTTTACAGTTGGTTACAGTTACGTAGCGCTGACTTAACATAAAGTTTATAATACTGATCCTATATATACTGATCCTATATATTACTGATCCTATATATACTGATCCTATATATACGATCCTTATATACTGAATCCTATATATATACTGATCATATATATACTGATCCTATTATACTGATCCTATACGTACTGATCCTATATATACTATCTATATATATACTATCCTATATATACTGATCCATGTATAACTGTTTCTATATTATATATATGTTATATATATACTGATCCATATATACTGATCCTATATATACTGATCCTATATAAATACTGATCCGTATATATCTGATCCTATATGTAGTGAGCATATGTATACTGATCCTATATATATTCTGATCCTATATACACTGATCCTATATATACTGATCCTATACGTACTGATCCTATATATATATATATACATATACCTGATCCTATATGCACTGATCCTAATATACTATCATATATGTACTGATCACTATATATATACTGATCCTAATATATATAACTGATCCATATATATACTGACCTATATATTACTGATCCTATATATATATTCTGATCCTATATATACTGATCCTATATATACCGATCTTATATGTACTATCCCATAAGTACTGAACCATAAATTCTGATCCTTTATATACTGCCCCTATATATATACTGATCCTATATGTACTGATCCTTATTTTACTTATCCTATGTATATACTGCTCCTATATTGATCCTATATGTACTGACCCTATATATACTGATCCTATATATACTGATCCTATATATATTCTGATTTATATATATTCTGATCATATATATACTGATCCTATATATATATACTGATCCTATATATATATATACTGATCCTAATATATACTGGCCTATATACAGTGGGGAGAACGAGTATTTGATACACTGCTGATTTGCAGATTTTCCTACTTACAAAGCATGTAGAGGTCTGTAATTTTTATCATAGGTACGCTTCAACTGTGAGAGACGGAATCTAAAACAAAAATCCCGAAAATCACATTGTATGATTTTTAAGTAATTAATTAGCATTTTATTGGCATGACATAAGTATTTGAACACCTACCAACCAGTAAGAATTCCGGCTCTCACAGACCTGTTAGTTTTTTTATTTTATTTATTCAAAACGTGTCCTTTTTCCTTTAGAACATAAAATGAACAAGTATTCAGTTGACGTTGACTCCTGTATGTTTTGAAGAACAACAAAAGACAAGAATCAAAATGTCTCCTTAACAACCGTGTCTCAACCGAGTCGTCTGTGTTGACTTTGACATATTGCGTAAGTCTCTGTTCTGTTGTATTTTCCCTGGTTTATAACTCTATCTCCTTCTCCCGTCACCTGTTTCTAACGGGGAATCGGATGCGTAGCGTCGCAGAAGGCTTGGATAATAAATAGGGCTAAAATGATGACTTTAACGACCAGAGGGTGACAGACACATTGCACCTGGGCCAACACCGACACCATAACAAAGAGTTGAGATACACCGTTAATACTGAGCTTGATGCTGCAGGCCCACCTCTAAATCAACCATCTATGGGGACTTATAGAACAGAGAGAATGTAATGTACCAGTCAGAGGCAAGCGCAGCGCAAGACAGTACAGTAGAAGCTCAGTGCAGTATACGCATAGTTATAGTATAGTAAGGTATGGTATAGCATGGGATGGTATGGTATGGTATGGTATGGTAAATGGTATGGCAATAGTATAGTAACAGTATGGATGGTATGGTAGGTATTGGTATGGAATAGTATGATATCGCATGGTATAGTACAGTATGGTATGGTATGGTATGGTATGGTGGTAGTAATAGTATAGGCATGGTATGGTAATGGTATAGTATGGTATGGTATAGTAATAGTATAGTATTGGTATGGTATGGTATACCAATAGTATGGTACGGTATGGCATGGTATGGTATGGTATGGTATAGCATAGTATGGTACGGTATGGCCATGGTATAGAGTATGGTATAGTATGGTATAGTATGGTATGGTAATACGTATGGTATGGTATGGTATAGTACAGTATGTTATGGTATGGTATAGTAATGGTATGGTATGGTATAGTAATGGTATGGTAATGGTATGGTATGGGTATAGTAAGTATGGTCATGGTATAGTATGGTATGGTGTGGTGTGGTATGGTATGGTAATGGTATGTTATGGTATGGTATATAGTATAGTATAGTATGGTATGGTATGGTATGGTATAGTAATGGTGGGTGGTATGGTATGTATAGTAACAGTATGGTAATAGTATGGTAATGGTATAGTATAGTAATGGTATGGTATAGAATAGTATGGTAATGGCAGGCATGGTATGGTATAAGTACATTATGGTCAAGTATGGTATAGTAATGGTTGTGGTTGGTGTATGGAGGTATAGCATAGTATGGTACGGTATGGCATGGTAATAGTATGTATAAGTATGGTATAGTATGGTTATGGTAAATAGTATGGGTATGGTATGGTATAGTACAGTATGTTAGGTCATGGTATAGTATGGTAGGTATGGTATAGTAGGTCATGGTATGGTATGGGTATGGTATAGTACAGTAATGGTATGGTATAGTTATGGTATGGTGTGGTGTGGTAGGTATGGTAATGGTATGTTATGGTATTGGTATAGTATAAGTATATATAGTATGGTATGTATGGTATGGTATAGTATGGTGTGGTATGGTATGTATAGTAGAGTATGGTAATAGTAATGGTATGGTATAGATGTAATGGTAATGGTATAGTAAGTATGGTATGGCAGGCATGGTATGGTATAGTACATTATGGTATAGTAATGGTATAGTATGGTGTGGTGTGGTTATTGTATGGTAATAGCATAGTATGGTATCGGTATGGTATGGTATAGTATGAGTATAGTATGGTATAGTACAGTATGGTATAGTATGGTATAGCATATTATGGTACGGTATGGCATGGTATAGTATAAGTAATTGTTATAGTTACAAGTATGTAATGGTATGGTATTGGTATAGTATGGATAGTAGGTATGGTATAGTAAGTATGGTATAGTATAGTATAGTATAGTATAGTATGGTATGGTATACCATAAGTAATGGTACGGTATGGCATGGTAATTGGTCATGTATAGCATAGTATGGTATGGTATGGCATGTAATAGTATGGTCATATGTATGGAGTAATAGTAACAGTACAGTATGAAGTATGGTATAGTATGGTATGGTATGGTATGGTATATGTACAGTTATGGTATGGTATGGTATGGTAGGTACAGTATGGTATTAAGTTATGGTATAGTAATGGTGTGGTGTGGTGTGGTATGGTATGGTATGGTATGGTATGGTAGGTATGGTATAGTAATGGTATGGTATGGTATGGTAATAGTATGGTTGGGTATGGTATGGGTATGGTATAGTACAGTATGGTATGTATGTATAGTATGTAATGGTATGGTATGGTATAGTATAGTATGGTATGGTAATGGTATAGTACAGTATGGTATAGTATGTATAGTATTGGTGTGGTGGTGGTATTGTATGGTATAGCATAGTATGGTATGGTATGGTATGGTAATGTATAGTATAGTATAGTTTTGGTATAGTACAGTATGGTATGGTAAATAGTATGCATAGCAAATATTATCGGTTACGGTATGGCATGGTATAGTATAGTATTGTATAGTACAGTATTGTAATGGTATGGTATGGTATAGTAAGGTATGGATATAGTATAGTAATAGTATGTATGTAGGTATGGTATACCATAGTATGGTACGGTATGGCATGGTATGGTATGGTATGGTATAGCATAGTATTGTATGTATGGTAAGTATGGTGGTGGTGTGGTATGGTATGGTATGGAATAGTTAGTATAGTATAGTATAGTAAT
>NW_019944729.1:67883-97481 GCF_002910315.2 Salvelinus sp. IW2-2015
CCGGTAATGTAGCGCTACGCCTAGTCATGTCGTGTAGATACGCGCTTTCAGTCATAGTCTGTAGCATACGTAGTCCGTCGTCTGTCAGGTCATCGACTAGTCGTGTCTGTGAGTATGTAGATGCATCGTCTGTCAGGTATGGGCCAGTCATTATGTAGGCTATTGGGTAGGTCTGTAGGTATGTAGTCCAGAGAGATGCTAGTCATGTCTGCTAGCGTATCGTCAGGTCACTCCGTCTGTACGGTATCCGTCTGTAGGCTATGTGCAGCTCATGTCTGTGGTATGTAGTCGCCATCGCTCTGTAGCGCGTAACTGCCTACGCTCATGGCATGTAGGTCCCTGTAGTCCATGTCTTAGCCTCCGTCTCGTAGGGTCACGCGCTCATGTTGTCACGCGCTACTCGGCAGCTCACTAGTCTGTAGGTCATGTAGCTCATCCCGTCTGCTGGTACGAGTCCATGTCTTGCTGTATGTAGCTCATATTCTGTAGTCTGCTAGTCATGCTCTGTACGGTCAAGCAGTCATGTCTGTCAGGATCATCGCTGAGTCCTCGTCTGTACGGTATGCTCTGTCAGTCGCTATGGCTAGTCATCGTCGTACGTCTCCGCCTAGCTCATCTCTGTAGGTATAAGCCTGTAGGTATGCTAGGTCATGTTCTGTAGGGTATGTAGTCACTGTCTGTAGGTATTTACTAGTCATGTCTGTATGGATTGAGTATGTCTGTAGTATGTAGTCATGTCTGTATGGTATGTAGTCATCAGTCTTAGGTTATCGTAGGTCATGTCTGAGGTATGTAGTCATGTACTGTAGGTCATAGTCCTGTAGGTATGTAGTCATGTCTCTGTCTCATGTGTAGGTATGGTGTCATGTCTGTAGTGTGTCTGTAGGTTGAGTCTACTTGTAGGTATGCAGTCATGTCTGTAGGTATGTAGTCATGTCTGTAGGTATGCAGTCATGTCTGAGGTTAGCTAGTCATTCTGTAGGTATTGTAGTCATGTCTGTAGGTAATGTAGTCATTCTTGTAGGCCTGTGGTCCATTAAAATCAATATATAATATTAATATATAATAACTGTTCACAGCCTGAATCATTATACCTTAACAAACTCTTCAACAACATGATACATCCTAGCTATTGTCATGTGATCAATAGTACTAACTGCGAGATGTATACTTTACAGTTCTGACGTTCAGGAGAAGCAAAGAGTTTCCCTCCGCGCAACCATCAGACAGCTGACCTCTGATCGCCAGTTCCAGTCTTCCTCAGATGTGAGTTGCTGCATTGGAGAACGGAGGCCAGTGATCCCCAGTTTCCTCAGAGAGTCCAAGTCTGTAGAAACAGAGATAATATTCAGTCTTACGTGTGATGATGCCTACTGGTGATGTTCAAACACTCTCCATTGGTTTTGAGATCTGCTATTCTGCCCAGCGCCAGACAAGCTGCCTGCCACAGAGCTTAATCATCATTCAGAACTGTGTTGAGCAGAGACAGATTATCTATTTGCCTAGAAAAGCAAATGTTGTGAGGATCTGTGTTTATTGCGCTATAACCCAATACTATTCACATGTGATTGAATATTAGCAACTGTTGGCCTGAGTGCCTGTGTGTGTGATGGATAGTAACTTTTGCCCCAGATAGTTGTGCTGAGAAGCTGTGGTTAACCTTGAGCGGGAACAGTATCTGCTTTCTATGCAGGTGCAAATAGCTCAAACAATGTTACAGAACTGTCTGACCTCAGTCTCCAGGGTGTGGGAGCGTAATCTACACAGCAACAGCGCCGGACATCTGAAGAACTGTGAGGCTGGGACCAGTCTGGGCGCCAACGCCAATGATAGGCCAGTATGTCTAAAACCACACTGAGTCTCTACTCTGACAGGCCGGCTCGGAAGCAGGAACTACTTCTGTCAGAGTATTAAAGAAGATACRGTTAGGGTGTTGGCCAGTTCTCTGCTTTACCCTGCGTGGTGATACAGTGAACCCGTATATACGAAAATTGCATTTACCATTTATCGCTTGAGTTTAATAAAAATACTTAAAGTATATTCAGTGACTCTGAATCACATTTTATCCCGATACCAGATATGACTGACGCAACCCTTGACAATGTGCTTTACAGAACTTTATTGAAACTATGTTTGGCAGAAATAGGGTATTTATTTTGGTGCGCAATGACGCACTCTACAGAGGCGCACTCTCCCCCGTTGCGCAGTGGCGCACTCTCCCCCGTGGGTCACACTGGCGCAGTGGCGCATTCTCCCCCGTGGGTCACACTGGCGCAGTGGCGAACTCTGCAGCGGTGTACTCTCCCCGTGGCGCACTCTCCCCCTGTGGCTCACACTGGCGCACTCTGCAGGGGTGCACTCTCCCCCGTGGCGAAGTGGCGCGCTCTCCCCCGTGGCGCAGTGGCGCGCTCTGCCGCAGTGGAGCACCCT
Organism: Salvelinus sp. IW2-2015; assembly: GCF_002910315.2. Taxonomy (NCBI): domain Eukaryota; kingdom Metazoa; phylum Chordata; class Actinopteri; order Salmoniformes; family Salmonidae; genus Salvelinus; species Salvelinus sp. IW2-2015. The sequence goes on from NW_019944729.1 coordinate 70,314, forward strand.
GCCGCGAGATGCAACGGTACACTCTCCCCCGTGGCGAAGTGGCGAGATCTCCCCCAAGGCGCAGCGGCACGCTCTTCTGCGAGACGTAGCGTAGCACTCTCCCCCGTGGCGCACACTGGCGCAGTGGTGCACTCTCCCCCGTGGCGCAGTGGCGCACTCTCCCCCGTGGCGCAGTGACTCTCCCCTGTGGCGCAGTGGCGCACTCTCCCCCGTGGCGCAGTGGCGCACTCTCCCCCGTGGCGCAGTGGCGCACTCTCCTCCGTGGCGCACTCTCCCCCATTGCGCACACTGGCGCAGTGGCGCACTCTCCTCCGTGGCGCACACTGGCGCAGTGGCGCACTCTCCCCGTGGCGCAGTGGCGCACCTCTCCTCCGTGGCGCACGTGGCGCACTCTCCTCCGTGGCGCAGTGGCGCACTCTCTCCGTGGCACACTGGCGCAGTGGGCGCACTCTCTCCGTGGCGCAGTGGCGCACTCTCTCCCGTTGCGCACACTGGCGCAGTGGCGCATCTCTACGCTTGCGCAGTGGCGCACTCTCTCCGTGACGCAGTGGCGCACTCTCCTCCGTGGCGCAGTGGCGCACTTCTCCCATTGCGCACACTGGCGTTGTGGCGCACTCTCTCCCGTTGCGCAGTGGCGCACTCTCCCGTGCGACTTGGCGCAGTGGCGCACTCCCCCGTGGCGCAGTGGCGCACTCTCCCCGTTGCGCAGTGGCGCACTCTCCCCGTTGCGCAGTGGCGCACCTCCTCCGTGGCCAGTGGCGCACTTCCCCCGTTGCGCACACTGGCCAGTGGCGCACTCTCCCCGTGGCGCAGTGGGCGACTCTCCCCGTGGCGCAGTGGGCACTCCCCCGTGCGCAGTGGCGCACTCTCCCCGTGACGCAGTGGCGCACTCTCCCCATTGCGCACACTGGCGCAGTGGCGCACTCCCCCGTGGCAGTGCGCATCTCCCCGTGACGCAGTGGCGCACTCTCCCCCGTTGCGCACACTGGCGCAGTGGCGCATCTCCCCCCGTGGCGCACACTGGCGCAGTGGCGCACTCTCCTCCGTGGCGCAGTGGCGCACTCTCCCCGTGACGCAGGGCGCACTCTCCTCCGGACGCAGTGGCGCACTCTCCCCCGTGACGCAGTGGCGCACTCTCCCCCGTTGCGCACACTGGCGCAGTGGCGCACTCTCCTCCGTGACGCAGTGGCGCACTCCCCCGTGACGCAGTGGCGCACTCTCCCCATGGCGCACACTGGCGCAGTGGCGCACTCTCCCCGTGACGCAGTGGCGCACTCTCCCCGTTGGCGCACACTGGCGCAGTGGCGCACTCTCCCCGTGACGCAGTGGCGCACTCTCCCCGTTGCGCACACTGGCGCAGTGGCGACTCTCCTCCATGGCGCACACTGGCGCAGTGGCGCACTCTCCTCCGTGGCGCACTTCTCCCCGTGAGCAGTGGCGCACTCTCCTCCGTGACGCAGTGGCGCACTCTCCCCGTGGCGCACACTGGCGCATTGGCGACTCTCCTCCATGGGCGACACTGGCGCAGTGGCACTCTCCCCGTGCGCAGTGGCGCACTCTCCCCGTGCCAAGTGGCGCACTCTCCTCCGTGACGCAGTGGCGCATCTCCCTTGTGACGCAGTGGCGCACTCTCTCCCGTTGCGCACACTGGCCAGTGGCGCACTTCCCCGTTGGCGCACACTGGCGCAGTGGGCGCACTCTCCCCCGTGGCGCAGTGGCGCACTCTCCCCCGTGACGCAGTGGCGCACTCTCCCCGTGGCGCACACTGGTGCAGCGGCGCACTTCTCCCCGTGGCACACACTGACGCAGTGGCGCACTCTCCCCCGTGGTGCACACTGGCGCAGCGCGCACTCTCCCCGTGATGCAGTGGCGCACTCTCCCCGTGATGCAGTGGGCATCCCCCCGTGGCGCATGGCGCACTCTCCCGGCAGTGGCTCCCCCGTGACGCAGTGGCGCACTCTCCCCGTGACGCAGTGGCGCACTCTCCCCCGTGGCGCACACTGGCGCAGTGGCACACTCTGCAGTGGTGCACTCTCCCCGTGGCGCAGCGGCGCACTCTGCAGTGGTGCACTCTCCCCGTGGTGCACTGGCGCATGGGCGCACTCTGCAGCGGTGTACTCTCCCCGTGGCGCAGTGGCGCACTCTCGCGATGGCGCAGTGGCATTCATTCTGCCTGTGGAAGAGAGGGCAATCTATAACGATGAGAATGGGCACGTGCAGTTAGGAACGGCCCCCAAGCGCATCCGGTACTCCCCCTCGGGGTGGTTATCCGCACCTGCACCGTCTGAGTTACCCCGGAGCCGGGGGACACGGAGTACATGGACTCCTCCCGGCCGGGGCATCTCCACGCGCAGTATACTGACTCGCCGCAGTCATAGCAGCGCCTCTGATCTGGGTCTAGCAGAGGACGCCGTCGTCGTTGTTTGGTGGAGTCGCCTTTCAGCTGCGCTACATCCGCTACCAGTTGGAGAATTTGTTGGCGCTGCTCCTCCAGTTCTTTCTCCTGGAGAGCCTGTTGTTTCTGCTGTTTGAGGATAAGCTGAGCCACCAGTTCCTCCAAAGCTAATGTGAAAACACAACATTACTAGGCAACATAAAATAAACATAACAACCAAATAACTTACAGTTGGCTCTGTCCTTGTTTTGGGCCGCTTCCTCTTATTTGGTTCTGTGCCCCGGGAGCTTTGTCCCCGTCTGTAGACTCACTCCCTGCCTCTTTGTCTCCCTCGAGGTGGAGCTTTGTCCCCGTCTGTAGGAGACTCCCTGCCTCTCTTTTTCTCTAACGCGGTGTGCCACGGTGCTCCATTTATGTGGCCTGGACGGTTGGTTGGAATTCTCCCCTAATTTCCTCTGATTGGTTCCATCAGCGTCGCGGTGCCCAGCCCGGGTACTCCCAGCAGAGGGGGCCAACGTCGCGTCACTTACCTCCCCTCTTTCATCAACCTCKCGCGATACCACAGTATGGTTTTGTTTCACATGGTTGTAATAATCTAGTTAAATGGATACTTTGGGATTGCCACTTTAAAACATTAAATGCATTTACATTGCTGTCACATTCAGCAAAAATATCTGGAAAGGAAGATATGGGTGTAGAGAGAGAAAGATAGAGAGTGTTATGTTAGATGGGTGTCCTGACTTTCTGCGGTCACTAAAAGATCCCATGGCACTTAACGTAAGAGTAGAGGTGTTAACCCCCATGTTCTGGCTAAATTCCCAATCTGTCCCTCATGGCCACCTAATCAACCCCAGCTTCCTATTGGCTCATTCATCCCCCCTCCTCTCCCCTGTAACTATTCCCCAGGTAGTTGCTGTAAATGAGAATGTGTTCTCAGTCAACTGACCTGATTAAATAGGGGCTAATACAATTCTTACTTAAATTGAGACCCCAACTGAGTTCCTAAAAAAATATATAAAAAAATGGTTGGGGGACCCCTACCGGTCGGGGGCCCTAAGTGACTGCTAATGCTTGGAACAGGCRCTGTGAGTAAGCTATGTCAACAATGAATGTTTCACCTTTGGTCTGATTCTGCACAGTGATGTTGATGTCTCTTACAGTGGAGTTGTTGATCACTGGGGCAATTATAATGCTTCCATCCTGAGCTGTGACTGTAGACTGGTGACTGGAGGCTGAGCTGTTCACACAGACAGAGAGTTAGAGGCAACACTGTTACACCGCCCCCTTTGTCCTCTTCCTGGTACTACAACATGGAGAGAACTCAGACATTAAGCATTTCAGGGAAATCGGTCTCACCTTTGGTCACAGGACTTGAAACTGTTGACATTGACTCTTTCCTTCAGTGTCCCCTCTCCTCTCCTCTCTTCCATTTGGCGCAAATGTTCTCCATCTCTTTGTCTCTAAGTCTCAATCTATGGAAGATAAGTGAACGCATGAAAACACATTTACATATTTGATTCCACAGAACTCATGCCAAATGTGTCCTAAACTAATCTAACAACAGTGGCATCCTGTCATTCAGGGCAGAGATCCACATGTTTTGAGACCCACATTTTTTTTTTTTTTGCGGGGGGGGGGGGTGGCTTGCCTGTTTTGCATGTTATTTTGGTATTAATATGTGTCACATATCAGTTTGCAAAATATAAATAATATATAATATATGAGTTAATAAAGCCACATACAAACATGGTCGCTTTTTTGTTTTCCAAAATGAACCTAGCTCAGTGCTTTCTGCGGGCAGAAAATAGGAGTGTATACCGTCTGACAAGAGGCGGGTCTGTACATAAAGACATGCCCACTCAGCCACCTCCAGCCAATCAGGGAGCAGGGTTATGAGAGAAGAAAAAAAAGTGGGCCTGCCAGAGCAAATTATATTATTATTATATATATTATATCACAAACCTCTACCTTTTTCCCCAAGTGTGGACTTGCCTTGCACCCTTCCAGTCATGGATTTAACAATGGTGGGAAACTCCTTCCAGAGGTTCCAAACTCCCTCCAGAGTTTCCACCATTGGGTGGAGAATTGGGACGCAGCCTGTGATTGTAAGGTTGTGATTGTAACTAAGAAAAGAGTAGTACTTTGATCATTCTTCACCATGTRGCCATGGCAGCCAGTGATTTTAATGTTGTTTTTTACACAATAAAAGACAGAACATTTGATTTGAGTAACGGTGTAGTTGTTATTTTATTGTAAAGGACCAGGACCTGGAGTCGTATCCACAAAACACCTCAGAGTAGGAGTGCTGATCCAGGATCTGTCCCTATAATCTGATTCTCCTACTCTGAGATGCTTTGTGACTACGGTCCCAGGATGAATGGTACTGATTGCGTGGACAGCTGTTGCCCTCTAGAGGCCTACTGACATCATGACAAACATACAGACCACAGTATGCCCTATGAAACGTCATTTTCCAGGAAGTAGCCTTGTAGTTTAAACTTTTGTAGAGGCTTTTTGAATGGATGGTCTTCAGCGCAAATACCACATAAAAGGCACCTAGCAGAAGCAGTGATATAATCGTAAAGCCCACTCAAAAGACTAGGGGACTTGACCCTAACGTTAGACATAGGGTGATGTCACTTTAACAAAGTATTCCCAAGAAGGCATCATCATCATCATAAGTATTCATTGTTAGGTGCTGCTCCGTACTCGGGACACGATTCAATCCAATGAGTGTAAAAGAGCAATGCACTGGACAGCTAACAGTGTGGCTTTTAAATTTATTTGACTCATTCAGTGAGAGAGGGGAGGGAGAGAGAGAGAGATAGGGAGAGAGCTTGATTGACATTTTATTAGGATCTCCTTTAGCCCAAGGGAAGTGGGAGGTGTCATGGAAGTGACAAAGAGCGATTAAGAAAGGGAAAGAGGTAGTTGAGCAGTGAAAGAGGGAAGGAAAAGAGAGAGATAGAGGGAGAAGAATAAAGAAAGAGAGAGAGAAAAGGCATTTTGTTTAGTTAGTTCATACCGGCATCTGTTACTAAACTAACACAAGCAGCAGGTAGGCATCCCACAATCCTTCAGGATAATACAGGAAAAGGAAGTAAGTCTTTGACATCCACTAAGTCACAAGGTGTGTGTAAACCTGCAGCTTGTCTTGAGGGTTAACCAGAGACACATCAAATCACATTTTATTGATAACATAAACATATGTTGGGCTCCCGAGTGTCACAGCAGTCTAAGGCACTGCATCTCAGTGCGAGAGGCGTCACTGTAGTCCCTGGTTCGAATCCAGGCTGCATCACATCCGGCCATGATTGGGAGTCCCATAGGGTGGCGCACAATTGGCCCAGCGTCGTCCGGGTTTGGCCGGGGAAGGCCGCCGTTGTAAATAAGAATTTGTTCTTAAATGACTTGCCTAGTTAAATGAATAATAATAATAATTTAGCAGATGTTATTGTAGGTGTAACGAAATGCTTGTGTTCCTAGCTCCAACAGTGCACTAGTATCTACCATTTCACAACAACAATAATACACACACAAATATAAAAGAATGGAATTAAGAAATATATAAATATTAGGACGAGCAATTTCGGAGTGACATTGGCTTAGGAGAAACTTAAACATTCTCTCACACATCTAACAGCACACACACACACTGCACAACTGCACAACACCCTGAAAACATTGCAAGACAAGCTAGCTCCACATCTCCCCCGTGTGGCCAGGAGTGGTATGGCAGGCATTACAGGCTAACCTAATTTTTAACCATTAGTGAGGGGGGGGTAATGCTAAACTGACCCCAGATCAGTGTCTAGGGGCAACTTCACCCTACACTGTCAATGTTATTGCCTCCCAACTCAGATAAACTATTATAATAATACACACAGATGCATCAATACAATTCTCAAATGTCCAACTGAAGCAGGGCTCTGCAGTCTTGTGGGTGTGTTTATATACTGACTGAAGCAAGGCTCTGCAGTCTTGTGGGTGTGTTTATTACTGACTGAAGCTGTGCTCTGCAGTCTTGTGGGTGTGTTTATATACTGACTGAAGCAGGGCTCTGCAGTCTTGTGACTGTGTTTATATACTGACTGAAGCAGGCTCTGCAGTCTTGTGACTGTGTTTATATACTGACTGAAGCAGGGCTCTCGCAGTCTTGTGACTGTGTTTATATACTGACTGAAGCAGGGCTCTGCAGTCTTGTGACTGTGTTTATATACTGACTGAAGCAGGCTCTGCAGTCTGTGGGTGTGTTTATATAAGACTGAAGCAAGGCTCTGCAGTCTTGTGACTGTGTTTATATACTGACTGAAGCAGGGCTCTGCAGTCTTGTGGGTGTGTTATATACTGACTGAAGCAGGGCTCTGCAGTCTTTTGGGTGTGTTTATATACTGACTGAAGCTGTGCTCTGCAGTCTTGTGGGTGTGTTTATATACTGACTGAAGCAGGGCTCTGCAGTCTTGTGACTGTGTTTATATACTGACTGAAGCAAGGCTCTGCAGTCTTGTGACTGTGTTTATATACTGACTGAAGCAAGCTCTGCAGTCTTGTGACTGTGTTTATATACTGACTGAAGCAGGGCTCTGCAGTCTTGTACTGTTTATATACTGACTGAAGCAAGGCTCTGCAGTCTTGTGACTGTGTTTATATACTGACTGAAGCAAGGCTCTGCAGTCTTGTGACTGTGTTTATATACTGACTGAAGCAGGGCTCTGCAGTCTTGTGACTGTGTTTATATACTGACTGAAGCAGGGCTCTGCAGTCTTGTGGTGTGTTTATATACTGACTGAAGCAGGGCTCTGCAGTCTTGTGACGTGTTTATATACTGACTGAAGCAGGGCTCTGCAGTCTTGTGACTGTGTTTATATACTGACTGAAGCAGGGCTCTGCAGTCTTGTGACTGTGTTTATATACTGACTGAAGCAGGGCTCTGCAGTCTTGTGGGTGTGTTTATATACTGACTGAAGCAGGGCTCTGCAGTCTTGTGACTGTGTTTATATACTGATGAAGCAGGGCTCTGCAGTCTTGTGAGTGTGCAGCGTGCTGTGTGTGTGTGTATGTGTGTGTGTGTGTGTGTGTTTGTACATATATACTGACTGCAGTATGGCAAGACCAAGGTCCTTCTGCAGTCAGTATATATGTATACATGAAGGGTCGTCAGGTTTGAAGTTCTTGTATTCCTCCACCTMTTTCTCCAGMGATAGAAGCTGGCTCTGGAGCTTACTACGTAACCCTGGCAACGTGTCCCGGATGTGGTTGGTCAGTTGCTAGAGGGGGAGGAGATAGAGAGCAAGAGACAGAAAGTGTGTGTGTGCATAGCACCTGTGTACGTTTGAGCGTGTATCTGTCAAATCAAATCAAATGTTATTTGTGACACGCTTCATAAACAACAGGTGTAGACTAACAGTGAAATGCTTATTGACAGGCCCTTCCCAACAATAAATAAATAATAATAATTGAAAAATAATAACACGAGGAATAAACACACAATGAGTAACGATAACTTGGCTATATACAACTGTATACCAGTACTGAGTCAATGTGCAGAGGTACGAGGTAATTGAGGTAGATATGTACACATAGGTAGGGATAAAGTGACTAGATACCAAGCTATACAACATTAGCCAGTTAGCTTGGGTGCTTGACTTCCACTGTGAGGTCAGAACGCTCGGATCAACCCTACTCATCGAGCGTCCAGTATGCTGAATGCTCCGAGAGCCAAACGCTCTGAATTTACCAACGTCCAGAGTGCAATCTGGCACTCCAGATTGAATGTGTCTGTATCCTGGATGAGACAGGAAGAACTTCCTCTCTGCACCCAGAGCTGCTTTAATATCCTTCCTGCCGTCAATATCCTTCTGACTACGTATCTGAAACAAAATATTGAATTTGGCATTTACTACTATAGCCCATAGAAATGCATTAAATGGGTWAATATGTACATACTACTTCAATTGGCCTGACCAACCAGTGCCCCCGCACATTGGCTAACCGGGCTATCTGCATTGTGTCCCGCCACCCACCACCCACCAAACCCATCCCCCACCACCCTCTTTTCGCTACTGCTACTCTCTGTTTATATATATGCATAGTCACTTTAACCATATCTACATGTACATACTACCTCAATTAGCCTGACTAACCGGTGCCTGTATGTAGCCTTGCTACTGTATATAGCCTTATTTTTATTTATTTACTTACCTATTGTTCACCTAATACCTTTTTTGCACTATTGATTAGAGCCTGTAATTAAGCATTTCACTGTAAGGTCTACACCTGGTGTATTCAGCATTTCACGGTAAGATCTACACCTGGTGTATTCAGCATTTCACGGTAAGATCTACACCTGGTGTATTCAGCATTTCACGGTAAGATCTACACCTGGTGTATTCAGCATTTCACTGTAAGATCTACACCTGGTGTATTCAGCATTTCACGGTAAGATCTACACCTGGTGTATTCAGCATTTCACGGTAAGATCTACACCTGGTGTATTCAGCATTTTCACGGTAAGATTACACCTGGTGTTATTCAGCATTTCACGGGGTCAGATCTACACCTGGTGTATTCAGCATTTCACGTAAGATCTACACCTGGTGGTATTCCATTTCCGGTAAGATCTACACTGGTGTATTTTCAGCATTTCACGTAAGATCTACACCTGGGTGTATTCAGCATTTCACGGTAAGATCTACACCTGGTTATTCAGCATTTCACGGTAAGATCTACACTGGTGTATTCAGCATTGTCACGGTAAGATCTACACCTGGTGTATTCAGATTTCACGTAAGATCTACACTGGTGTATTCAGCATTTCACTGTAAGATCTACACCGGTGTATTCAGCATTTCACGTAAGATCTACACCTGGTGTATTCAGCATTTCACGTAAGATCTACACCTGGTGTATTTCAGCATTTCACTGTAAGATCTACACCTGGGTGTATTCAGCATTTCATCTGTAAGATCTACACCTGGGTATTAGATTTCACTGTAAGATCTACACCTGGTGTATCGCATTTCACGGTAAGATTCTACACCTAGTGTATTCAGCATTTCACGTAAGATCTTCACCTGGTGTATCAGCAGTTCACTGTAAGATCTACACCTGGGAGTATTCAGCATTCACTGTAAGATCTACACCTGGTGTATTCACATTTCACTGTAAGATCTACACCTGGTGTATTCAGCATTTCACTGTAAGATCTACACCTTGTGTATTCAGCATTTCACCGTAAGATCTTACACCTGGTGTATTCAGCATTTCACTGTAAGATCTACACCTGGTGTATTCAGCATTTCACGTGTAAGATCTACACCTGGTGTATTCAGCATTTCACAGTGGTAAGATCTACACCTGGTGTATTCAGCATTTCACTGTAAGATCTACACCTGGTGTATTCAGCATTTCACGGTAAGATCTCACCTGGTGTATTCAGCAATTTCACGGTAAATCTACACCCTGGTTATCAGCATTTCAGTAGATCTACACTGGTGTATTCAGCATTTCTGTAAGATCTACACCTGGGTATTTCAGCAACTTGCACTCGTAAGATCTACACCTGGTGTATTCAGCATTTCACTGTAAGATCTTACACCTGGTGTATTCAGCATGTGACAAATCAACTTTAAATTGATTTGAATAGTTGAATCCATTTCCATTTCATGAATTTATTCACAGGTAATAGTAATATGCTCTAAACTTGTCTGGTGACAACTTTGCAGACCCGTTTCCAATCATCCACATGGCTGGGAGACCTATTCAAGTAAATAAATACATTTCGAAAATTAAAATAAAATAAAAACTATGTTATATTAGCTAACTAGCTACAGTACAGACTAATGAGATGCTAACGTAGCTATCTAGCTATCGAGCCATATATTATATACTGTATAGCTAGCTAGCTAGATTAATTAAAAATCACCAGCTACCAACTTAAAAAATATCCTCTCATGTCTCTGGTTTCAAGTGGTTTGCAGACGAGGATGTCTTCCTTAATTGACCCGCATTGTCCAGCCATATCCGCGGCAGCAGGACGAATTAAGTCCTCCGTGATAGTATGGGGCTTGCCTGTCTAGCCACTCGGTAGCTCACATATAAGACGCTTCTAGCTCCGTATTAATGGTATCTGTTGCTTTTATACATGTCTACTACTCGAAAGGCGTCTTTATTCTCGCTCCAATAACTCCGTGGCTAATTTTCAAAATGGGATGTTTCGTTTCTAATGTCTGCGCAAGAGTGAAGGTTTCCCGCGAGAAGTAACGGTTATGTGATTGAATGTTAATTATTTAACTAGACTACCTGTATTTTACATTGTAGTGTTATTTCGCTGCAACTAGATGGTTAATTTGATTTTTGCAGTGAAACGAGGGTACTCAGGCGAGAAAAAATAACTCACCCAAATGTATACCGTTGGAAATATAATAATGTACTGTTTGAAAATGTGAAGACGGCCTTCTAGGCAGAGTTCCTCTGTCCATTGCCTGTGTTCTTTTACCCATCTTAATCTTTTATTTTTTTTGGCCAGTCTGATATATGGCTTTTTCTTTGCAACTCTGCCTAGAATGCCAGCATCCGGAGTCGCTCTTCACTGTTTGACGTTGAGACTGTTGTTTTGCAGGTACTATTTAATGAAGTGTCAGTTGATGACTTGTGAGGTGTCTGTTTCTCAAACTAGACCTCTAATGTACTTGTCCTCTAGCTCAGTTGTGCACCGGGCTCCCACTCTCTTTTCTATCTGTGAGAGACAGTTTGCACTTGTTCTGTGACGGAGTAGTACACAGCGTTGTATGAGATATTCCGTTTCTTGGCAATTTCTCACATGGATAGCCTCTCCTTTCTCAGAGGCAAGAATAGACTGACGAGTTTCAAAAAGTATTTGTTTCTGGACATTTTGAGCCGGTAATCGAACCCACAAATGCTTATGCTCCAGATACTCAACTGTCTTAATAAGGCCAATTTTTATTGCTTCTTTAATCAGCACAACAGTTTTCAGATGTGCTAACATATTGCAAAAGGGTTTCTAATGATCAATTAGCCTTTTAAAATGATAAGCTTGGATTAGCTAACACAATGTGCCATTGGAACACAGGAGGATGTTTTGCTGATTATGGGGCTCTGTATGCCTATGTAGATTTCCATAAAAAATCGCCTTTCCAGCTACAATAGTCACTTTACAACATTAACAATGTCTACACTGTATTTCTGTCAATTTGATGTTATTTAATGGACAATTCTTTTGCTTTTCTTTCAAAAACAAGGACATTCTAAGTGACCCCAAACTTTTGACAGTAGTTATATATATATTCATTATTATTTTATTTTTTAAATGTGAATCACATTTTTATTTGGCGTACTCTCGGATGTACCTCCGTTGGGAATACCTGCTGTAGGTTATATTCAAGCTGTGTTGGTGAACCACTCCCGCATCTGAACTGGCTACATAGAGGGCACAGCATGTCAGAGGTGAGAGGTCACCGGTCGGGTCAACAGAAGTATTATTAAAGAGATCTTTACAAAATGAATACAAGATGTAGTTAGTCCAGAGTTCGATCCCAGGGTCAGTTTTGCATTTTCACCTTCTGCATGAACTTTGACTGTAGGATACAAAAAACAAGGCTTATTCTTTCTCTCCATCTGTTTCTCGTCTGCAGGTATGTTTAGATGTGAAGAAGGATGCCACACCTCCAGTCCCATCATCGCCACCATCACCCGCTCTTAGATAACCTTCGGGCCAACTGGGCCTTGAAAAAACTGAACTGCCCTGAAAAAGAACTGGAGAACAAAAAAGAACTGAAAAAAGGCGTATGCGATGCAAGAGAGGCCTAAAAACCTGACTCACGTACACCCCGCTCTGTCAGGAGGCAACAGGGCCAAAAATTCACCCAACATATTGTGCGGAAGCTTGTGGAAGGCTATCCGCAACATTTGACTCATCCAAGTTAAACAATTAAGGCAATGCTACCGAATACTAATTGAGTGTATGTTAAACCTTCTGACCCCACTGGAATGTGAAGAAAGAAATAGAAACGCTGACAGTAACATTCTGCGTACTATTATTCTGGACAATTTCACATTCTTAAAAAATAAAGTGGTGATCCTAACTGACCTAAGACAGGGGTTTTTTTTAGATTACAAATGTGAGACAATGTGTGAAAACTGAGTTTAAGATATATTGGCTAAGCGTGTATGTAAAACTTCGACTTCAACTGTAACATGCATTGCTGAAATTTGTCGTCGGGACACCATTTCAAATCAAATTTTAGATTATTTAACCAAAAATCTGTTCTTAGTCCTCGCTTACTGCAGTGATGACGGTAGAGAAACAAGTCGCCAGGTTTCACCATTTCAATCGAAGTTTGACATGAAGTCCTCTAGTTAGAGGACCATAAAAACAAATTATGTCGAACATTTCGTTTGAATGTGAAACCTGGCGACTGTCTCTACCGTTCATCACCGTCAATACAGATTTATACAGGGTTAGTAACGCATGAGTTGGGATTAGGTTCATTGTTTAGCTCAGCCTTCTTCACGGTTAATGTAATGAATGCTTGACCGAGTTTGCTGGACAATTAGTCAACCAAATTGGACCATATAGTAAAAGGGTGTGCTCTAATTTTAGGTTAATTTAGAATGAATTGAGTGAAATTGTTTAAAACAACATAGCGTATTGAATTATTAGTCTTACTGTTATCATTCATCGAAACATTTAAATCTGTTACATACATAAGCATAAACATACATTATTGTTTGATCTCATTTTTACATATATTTTTGTTTCCGTATTTTTAAATGTGTTTTGACAGTAATTTTCTTTTGGTTCAACCATACATGCATAATAAATGTCATCACATATTGGGTGTACTGCTGACAAGCTGAGAATTTCCCTTTCTGACGACTTGTTCATAGAAAGAGAGAATTGTTCCTTAGAAGGGCCTGAGATGCAACATTCAATATTCGCCACTAGGGGTCATGTTTTTAGATTGGAAATCCCAGTAAAGCCTCCTTTGTAGTACGTAGGATCTCGAGTCTACCTCCTTTCCTTGGTACGAGCACATCGCCATGTACCTTTGTATCTTGAGGAGTAGAATGGATGGCTGGCTTCAACAAAGTGAGCTGCTACTGGATACTTCATGTTCTCAACACCTGATTGAGTTGCAGTGTGTTTTTTTATTTGTATTTTCGTTTGTCCTGACAATTTGACACGTGATTAATGCCAAAATAACATGCCAAAGAGGCAAGCACCCCCCCCCCCAAAAAAAAACACATACATTTATTTTTATATTTTTTTTAATAAGGGGATTGAAATTGGTTTATACTTTTCCTTTGAGTACTTAAGTACATTTTAGCAATTACGTTTACTGTTGATACTCAGTATATTAAAAACCAAAGTACTTTAAGACTTTAACCTCAGTAAATATTTTACCTTTTTGAAGCACGTAATCTTACTTGAGTATAAAAGTCTTAAAGTATTTTGGTTTTAAATAACTTGAAGTATCAACAGTTAAACGTAATTGCTTAAATGTACTTAAGTATCAAAAGTAAAAGTATAAACAATTTCAAATTACCTTATTAATTAAGACAAACACATACGATACATTTTTCCTGTTTTATTTTATTTACGAATAGCCAGCGGGCACACTCCAAGACTCAGACATAATTTTACAAAGGAAGCATGTGTGTTAATGCAATCTGCCAGATAAAGTAGTAGGGATGACCGGATGTTTCTCTGATAAGTGTATGAATTGGACCATTTTCCCTGTACAGAATGTTAATAAAGTCTTTTGGATGTCGGGAAAACTGTATGGAGTAAAAAGTAGCATTATTTTATTTGGAATTAGTGAAGTAAAAGTAAAAGTAGTCAAAATATCAAACTAGTAAAGTACAGATACCAAAAAGACCTACTTCATGTAGTACTTTAAATATGTTACTTATTAACGTCCTTTACCACTACGGAAATTCGTCTGCGCTATCTTCTCCGTATTTCAAGAGCGCTCTCGATGTCTGATGTGCCATGGCGCGATACTCAGGAATGTATGATTGCTTCAACACCCATTGAATATGGCCCGGCGTGTCTGTAAAACGTTGGCAAAAAGCGTATTGTTGCCAGCCAGCACAGTCACCAACCTCTGAATAACATGAAAACAGCCTGAACCAGCTCTCTAGGAAGGGAGTAAACTGGTCAGAGTGAGCTGTTCTCCTCATGTGCTGTGCGAGAGTGAGCTAGGCAGCTAGGCCAAACGCTTAGCCAGTTAGCTTGTGCTGTTGACTGCGTTGTAGGACAGATGAATAGTGAGTCAACCTTAAAGAGATGGCTGGGGCTAAAGCTTTAAGAGTGTGTGGATACATGTTGAGATGGGTTGTTGTAGACAAGAAGAGCTTCCTCCAATAGAACCAGAACATTCCAGGCCATTTCTCAAAAGGTGGGGGTTTACACTTAGCTCTCAACTTTCAAGAGCAGATATTACTTTCCCATGTTCCACTCAGTTGTACATGTATGATTAACCCCCATTTTCTAGCTCTGAGTCCTTTACCTTTATCCACATGGTAAAAAATATATATATATAAAAATTTCATAAGACTGAATGGAGCGTGTCGGTCAACATATGCAGTGATTTAGACACATCTAGGCTTTAAACTGAACGCATTTGAGGACTATAGGCAAAAACATCAACTACCTGTGATATGTGTTGAATATAAAAAATATAGTAAATAATTTATCAAGGTAGTCAAGTAGAACAAACTTCTTACCAAGTATACAGCTTCCTTTACTTCGTCTCCTGTCACTTCTCCGTCTGTTCTGATCTGGATTCTACCTTGTGTATGAAAAATGGTGTATCACTTCTATAAACTCTCCCCCATGTCTGGCTGGAAACTGGTTTAGTCCAGTATCAGCAACGCATTCAAGATCAGCTACGTAACCTTTTTTCATGCTGTATTTAACAAGGTGGAATCTCCCTTCAGACCAACACTCTATTCACTTTCAAGACAGTTTACTGTCGCATTGTTCCTCAACTGGTAATGTAATTGAGTACTACGCATTTTCTAGCTCTGAGCTCTTTACTTTATCCATATTTAAAAAACCACATATTTTCAATTAGTGCAACAAGACTGACTATGTAACAAGCGAGGATGAGGCCTCATTTAAACAAGTAATTCATCAGGCTTAAGCCATGTTTCCAGCGTCAGGCCATCACATCAAGACTATTTGATCGAGTGACTAGTAGCTTCATTGTACATTACAACTGCCTTGGAAGTGAGGGACTCTATCATTAAGTAGCCCTATTTTGGCGATAGTGAGGTTCACGATCTCTTTCATTACTGGCAGGAATGGAGGAGGTCTTATATCCATGAGAGATTCTTAGGCGAACTACCGCCAATGTAGTTGCCCAACCTAAGGGTCGCGGCACCAGACACAGTCTTCATGGGGTGGCTGAGCTTGACACCACTGATATGCTAGTGGCAGACTCCACTAAGACTGAGCAGGTTGGCTAACGCAGCCTGCTGCCTTTGGCCTGCACTGCCTTTTCATTGTTGGCAGAGTAAGTCGAGTTAGAGCCCTATCTACCAACATAGGACAGGGCTCTAACTCCCTCTAGCTCCACAATGAAATAGGGTGCAGGCCAGGCAGCAGACTGAAAGAGAGGGATGAAGCAAATTTTCTTGTTTGTAAAACTGCAGCCTTTGCTTTCCTAACTGCGAAAGTATATGTTTCGCTGACTTACTCCTGAAGTTGCATATCGCAGCCGCGGCTATTCGATGCTACGCACGAACGCCACGGATTTTTTGTGCTGGTCTAAGGGACAGTCAAGCTCAGGAGTGAACCGCAAGGCTCATCATCTGTTCTTAGTATCTACATTTTTTGAATGGGACTTCTTATTTATAGGAGAGAGAGAGACATGAGCACCTGTTTGAAGAAGCAACCTAGGCATCTTAACCTCTCAACTGACAGAAATGAGGTCAAATATCCTTCCAAGGATACCGTGCCAGGTCGATGAAAGCGCCTGCTTGCTCTGCAGTAGCTTTTATGGGAGCTTTTACGAGTGATGAGGGGGGTGGGTGTTTGACCGCAAGGCATGAGCAGTGATCGCTCGAGATCTCTGGGTTGAATGACTAGCAGGCATCGTTATTAATGGCAGTTCGGTCAGGTGACCTACAGAGGCCCAATGTTCGGAATAGGGTTGTAACCGTGAGGTTATCGTCTGTGTATCTTGTGGAGTTTAGCTGGCTGTAGCTGTAGGTTTCTATGTGGATGTGATTGACACTATGGTAGCGCAATGCGCTGGGGTGACGTAATTATGGACTCCGAGTGCTCCGAGTTACTAGGTCACTAACGAAGTACGAATCTGAAGATATGTCCCATGCGGGGGGCAATCAATTCACATATGTGGTTCCAGGGCAACAGCTAGGGGCTGGAAGGCGGGGTCGTATACACCCAGCGGCCCTTTCTGGACAAGGTGGATTTTTAAAGCAATAGAAGCTCCGATTGTTGGGACCACGAAACAGACATTGCCGATATAGAGTGCTGTCTTACAGAGGGATGTTAACAGGTGTCCTTGACTCTCTGTGGTCATTAAACGATCCCTGGGTTGTGGGCCTCCCGGCCACCGACCGCTTCTTGCTGAAACAGGCTCGTGAGTAAGCTATGTCATAATGATGTTTCCCTTGGTCTGATGTCTGCACAGTGAGTTCGATGCGTTTCTTACTGTGTTAGTTTTTTGTGCACTGGGGCCTTTAATAATGCTTCATTTCCTGATGCTGTGACGTAGACTGGTTGACTGGAGGCTTGAGCTGTTCACACAGACAGAAGAGCTGAAGGCAACACTGGTTACACCGCCCCTTTGTCCTCTTCTGGTACTACAACATGTGAGAGAACTCAGACATTCAGCATTTCAGGGAAATCGGTCTCCACAATTGCACAGGACTTGGAAACTGTTGACAGTGACTCCTTCTTCAGTGTCCCGTCTCGCATCGTTCGTCTCGTGCTCGTCGGCTTTTCTTTTCTCTCTCTCTCTCTTTCTCTATCTCCCTCTACTTCCTTTTGGAACACATGTTCTCCATCTCTTGTGTCCTCCTAGTCATATCTATGCGAACATGAGGTGAACGCAGAAACACTTTCTAACATTTTTTGATTCCACAGAATTCATGGCACAATTGTGTTCACATACAACTATACTAACAATGATCCTATAATATCATCTATGAATCATAATCTATGATATTTATATTACTGTACTATATAATCTAATTGATTTTATATTCTACATGTTATCATATAATCTTACTGAGTTGTATAACGTATGTTATTATTAGTCTTATGCCGATTGTTATTGTACATGGTTCTATAATCTAATTAATGTTATATATAATCATGTATCATATCATGTATTTAAACTAGTTGAAGGAAGATCATGTACCGCTTTCTGGTAGTTAGAAGTTACTCTTTTCAGTAGCTACGGTAAGTCTCCTGGTGATAGTTCAGCAGACTTACACCCTTCCGAATCGTGCACCTGGTACTTGTACTATAGGTGATCACTAAGACTCACTCTTTCATGCCACAATCTCTCCTCATCTCCTCCTTCCCTCCTCACCCCCTCTCTCTCACCCTCTCTCTCTCACCACCTCCCGTCTCTCTCACTCCTCGCTTCCTCTCTCACATCGCTCTTATTCTTCTCCTCTCTCACTCCCTCTTAGTTCATCACTCTCCTCTCTCAAAGCCACCCCTTAAAATTTATTATAGTATGTGTTGTGGACTTTTAGGTGTTGCTCACGGTTTAACTGTGATGACACACAACTAAATTGAGTGATTCTGCTTTACTGTGTATTGTGAGCTTCGCTCCTAGTGTGCCTGATCCATGTTTTTTGGTTTTAATCCAAGCGCGCACGCACGCACGCTACGGCAGCGCAGCACGCACGCACGCACGCACGCTCACGACGCACGCACGCACGCACGCTCACACACCACACACACACACAACACCACACCACCACACCACACACACACGACACACACACACTCACCAATTGTGTCGTTGTTTAAATCACATCCTCTTTGACCCTTATCTTCCCCAGAGTATGGACTTGGTGCCATTGCCACTTCTCCAGTCATGGATTTTACAAGTGGAAATACTTCCCTCCATGAGTTTTTCCATTCATTTTGAGTATAAAAAGATTGACATTTCTGTCTTGTGCCTTGTCTTGTCTTAAGGTTAGCTGGCATACTTGTATCACTTTTCAAGTCCTAGAGATCTTACATGTATGCTCTACCTCTCTTCGATTTTTCCATTTATTTCTCCATCTGTCGCTCCTCTATAGGCAATCTCTGTCCCTGTCTCTTTTCTGATATTTTAGCCATTTGGTGTTCCGTGTACTCTCACCACTGATATATATGAATCACCAGAACTCTTTCGGATTCTTCATCCGTTTGTGAGCAAACGTCCGGGGTTAGCTATACGGCGTAAATGTTTCCCTCTTCTTCGTCCTTACCCTTTCTTATTTGTCCATCCTCCGTGACCTCATGTTACTTGTGTGTTGTCTCGTATTCTCCGAAAAAACGACTCCCCATAAGGATTGAGTCCCAGGTGGAGTGCTTGAAATACAGCGAAGAGAAGTGTGGATCGCGAGGTTTAGTAAATCTGATATCAATTGTGGACTAAATGCAACAATTGATTCGGTAGATCAAAACTCCTGCTCTGAGACAGTGATGTAAGGCTACGGTCCAGGAGTATGACTATGTCCTGATTGGACTTTGCTGTTTGCCGCTTCTGAAAACGACTACAGACATGGCTGTAATAGCCTGATGAAGACAATGACAAAAAACATAACTGGTTCAAGGTCTTCAAAACTTGCATCTGCAGAAGTGACATTCATCGAAACCACTATATACTATTTTACACAGAGACCGTGACATACGGTCTTTCAAGTTAACTGGAACTCATGGAACGATGTGGCAGATCACTGGACGAGAGAGGAAGAGGCGTCAGCTTGACTTGCTTCAGGTGGTAAAGGTCACAGTACTTCTAGAAAGTATTCTGAGTGTTCCCGCTGGGTAATTCCGAGTTGGATGACCGGTTCAAAAATTAATTTTCCCAGTCGGAAGCTCGGTTTTATTTTGAGTATTCCAGTATTTCTATTTCCTGTTTTTTATTTTATGTTTTGGTGCTCGTAAGTTACTTTATTGAAAGATTCTGTCCATTACCGGGCCTTGAGAGTAAGCGTCTTTAAAGCTATAATTTCGGTTTAGCCAAAACTCAAGGCACTCTGGCAGCAAGAAAGTATTGCAAACATCAAATTAATTAGATACTTTAAACAACAAAAATAACCACCGTTTTCACAGGTGACTATAATTGTCTTAGCCCCTAACAAAGATTAGGGTGACATGGACCTTGAAGTTTAACGTTGAGGATGATGTCACTTTCAACAGGGTCCTTACCGTAAAGAATCCGAGCCATCATCATACATCAAGTATTCTTAGTTATAGGTGTGTCTGTCAGCATGCTCTCCGTACTCGGGACACATTCAGGTCCAAGGTAGAGTGTTATAAGAGCAGTGGTAGTGTCCCATTACAGAGATTACATTGACATGCCAGATCATAGATGAATTCCAGTTAACGGAGACATGTAGAAGCATGAGAATGAGAGGTTAGAAGGTGAGTAGTGTAAAACGCAGATAGTAATTCATCCGAAGGGGAGAGAAGCGACGAGAGGAGTGAAGAGGATAGGGATAAATAGAGATAGAGAGGAAGAAGAAGAGAGGGGTGGTATAACAATCAATACGCAAATAAAATGACAGAACAAAAATACCTTGACAAAAAGACCAGCCACCACACCTCAAGTTCTCGCCAATCTCTTATTATTGTACCGGTAAATCACTCTTTATAATACTTCTTCACAATTTGATGTTCTCCAGTCCTCTCCCTCACCATATTCCCCTCGCCTTTTCAACCCAGTGATTCATTCCTTTGTTAATGGTATTCTTGTCATTCATCGTGTTCATTCAAATGGCGAATCCCACGGTTAAGTAATGGCACTTAGAAAAATAGAAAACGTTTATTTTTTTAACAATATTAAATAACACAAAAGACGCCTCTGAAACGGCATCCTATTCCCTTTGTGGTTGCACATACCCCTCTGTCTAGTCCGTTTTCTGATTTTGGTCCATTTCAGGGGACACGCAAGGTCCATTTTGATTGGGAGTTTCCATTCAGGATATGTCAGGTTAATTTTGACTTGGTCTATTCAGGAAGCAGAAGGCCAGCAATGACAGCCAAGCTCCATTTACAATAGACTGGGCTAAAGCCGGTGTTTACTATTGATAAGAAATAGCGATAAGTCATACAACACTTCTAAAACAATGATTCCTTTTAAAGGTATTTTCCAAAGATGTTTGCAAAGAGATTGCATGCTTGCGGTTAACATGCTTGCGGTCTGTTTGCAGTTGAGCTCATGACAAATGCCTCTTTGATTGAACCTGGCCCCTTAATCTAACAACTATCCTACTACTAACATCGTAATAACTGACAGACACCAAGTATCCTATATTTGACTACAGGGTTGTGCAATTCCTATGTCAGATTTCCAGTCAGTTCAGAGAGGAAAACCAATTCCAAATTTTCCAAATGTTCCTCTATTAAAGAGCATTGGAAAGGATTGGAACTTCTGAATTTACTGCAAATTGAAACGGATGGTCACGAATCCCTGAACTGGTTAACCACTTGTTCTTGTGACCTGTTGAACTGGTGAGGGCAGTTGTAGTAACTAGTTTCCATTGAAATCAAATTTATTTAATAGCATAATTTCGCATTTCATTCAAATTCAATTTTAAAAAGCGCGAGCTAGGCAACATCTATACTATAATACTCCTGCATTTAGAGTATCGAGAGGTGCATACTTGCTTCCCGCTCTAAAATACACCCTGTACATTATGGATTCCGTCTAGCGAACGAGAAACATTTAAAACAGTATAAAGAAATAAGTATTTTTGTTATAATCTTATTGGTAAGTGTATTTTTTATTTATTTTTTATTGAATAAGGCTTCCATTGTGTAGATCGTATGTCGTCTTAGGTATTCCAAAACCTGTTTGATTTTGAAATTCTGTCCTGATCCCTGGTTTGAACCGTGTTTTTTTATTCTCTTCTCTCAATCCTTTTTAAAAAATTATGTTGAAGGTATGTCTAATGTATCATTGTTACAAAGCTATTAAAAAAAATGCAAATTGTATGAGATCAATAAGTACATAGTGTTGCTTTTATAATGAAAAAAGTAAATAGTTAAAGTATTGATAATGTACAATCATAGCATTAATTAAACTAAACTCGGACACTATTGTAATTTTTAAGAGAATGTCAATTCCTGTTGAAGAGTCTTGTATCATAGTTACCGGGGAAATAAACATCACGTTTAAGCAACCCCAGTGTTTCTTGTAAGGTCAAAGGACTTCGGAGTGTAAATTTTCATTATTTGTTCCTTATCTTGATCGTCTCTGTTGATCTCTACTCATACCTGTCTGTTTATGCTCGGTTCTGTTTGCTCTAGTCTGGCTACGCAGTGATGTCTCGTGCAGGGCGTGGATGATCGTGGGCCGGGCCTGGGGCTGCTGGGGTCTTCTGTGATAGAGCGTGAGGACAGACGGGAGGGATGGAATGGGAGAGAGGAAGGGAGAGAGGGAGGGAGTGAGAGGAAGGTGGAATGGGGAAGGAGGGGGTAGGGATGGATTAGGGTGCAGCAGGAAGATTGAGGAACGTGGAGGGAGAGGGAGGGAGTGAGCAGGGTGGGGGAGGAAGGAAGGCGGGAGAGAGGAGGCGAGGAGAGAACAAGAAAACTATGTATCTTCCCACCAGCCACGATACCCCAAGAACCCCTCCACAGACTACCGCCCTGCACTACCAGAACTACCACCCCACCATACCACAACCACGACCGCTCGATGCGCACCCACAAGCGACGTCACCAACACTTACCACACCAACTACCACCATCGACTACCACACCACTACCAACACTACCAACACCACTACCACCATCTACCACAACACAACTACCACAACCGACTGCCAACCACCACAACTACTACCCACTTACTATACCACCGCCATCAATCACTACTACCACCACCAGCAACCACTACCATTCACTCCCTCAACCACTACCCTGATCTATACCACAACAACTACCCCCCTATACTACCACAACCACTTATCCATCACTACCCCAACCTACATCTCACTACCACACTCACCATCACTACCAAACCACTCGCCGTCCATCAACTGGCCAACCACTACCATCACTACCACCAACACTACCCCACCGACTAACCAACACTACCCCAACCACTTACTATCACTACAACCTTACCCACAACCCATACCATTACACGTTACCTCCAACCACCAAACCCCCCAATCAATCTACTCAACTAGCCCCCACTTCCCGTACTGACCAGCACTACTACCACCACACTACCTCTACCACCGACACCCCTACCAACTACTGGGTCACCAAACGTGCACAACACGCCAAACCACTTAGCCACCACACACTACTAGCCACGCATCTACTGAACCGCTGCCGACCACAATCCTAGCTACCACCACCACAACCACTATCCATCACTCCCCAACCACTACATCACTACCACAACTACCACCATCACTACCACAACCACTACCATCACTACCCCAACCACTACCATCACTACCACAACTACCACCATCACTACCACAACCACTACCATCACTACCCCAACCACTCCATCACTACCACAAACACTAACCCAACCACTACCAACATCTACCCCAAACCACTACCATCACTACCAACACTACCCACAACCACTACCATCACTACCCCAACCACCAAAACCCCCCACAACCACTACTACCACCCACTCTCACACCACTACTACCACCACCACTCCACCACCACCACTAACACCACCACCCTCACTACCACCACCAAACCACCCAACCAATACCACCACCACAACTACTACCACCACTCACTACACAACTACCACAACCACTACTACCACTCCACCACTACCACCACCACCACAACCACCACAACTACTACCACCACCACAACCACCACAACCACTACCACCACCACAACTACTACCACCACTACTACCACCACCCACAACCACTACACCACAACCACACCACTCTACCACAACCATCACTACTATCACAACCAACAAACCCCCACTACCAACCACTACTACCACCACAACCACCACAACTACTACCACCACTACTACCACCACCACAACCACCACAACTACTTACCACCACTACTTACCACCACAACCACCACAACTACTACCACCACTACTACCACCACCACAACCACCACAACTACTACTACCACCACCACAACCACCACAACTACTACCACCACTACTACCCACCACCACAACACCACAACTACTACCACCACTACCACCACAAACCACTACCACCACTACTACCACAACCATCACTACCACAACCACTACCATCTACCTCAACCACCACTACTACCACAACCACTAACCATCACTAACACCCACAATCACTAACACCAACCCCCCACACCTCTCCACTACCAGACCCCACTTGCACCACTACTAAATACCACCACCACCACCACCACAACTAAGAGCTCTTACCTGGTATGCCGGGGCAGTGCTGGGGTACCCTGGCTGGGCGAGATGGATCAGCGGGGACATTGGCGACAGGGTCCGCTGCACTGTAGGTGTTTGACTGGTGGGGGTCCAGGTCGAGAGGGGATAAGGGCGCGCCCGGAAGCTTGGTTTTGGGGACTGGAGGGAGGAGGGCGGCGGTGGGCCTCTTGCTGGCGGGGGCGGACTAGGAGGGGGACAGCGGCCGGGCTGGTCTGCCTGTAGGAGGGGGGCTGGGGAGGGAGGGGGGAGGAGGGGAAGGGAGGGGGAGAGAGATAGAGAAGGGGAGATGGAGAGAGATAGAGGGAGGGGGGGAGATAGGGGGAGAAAGAGAGAGAGAGAGAGATAGATAGAGGGGGAAGAGAGATACAGAGGAGAGAGAGACAGAGAGAGAGGAAGAAAAAGGGGAAATAATATATATTATATTCACAGTTTACAATCCAAATGTACATTAACCCACACGTGAGCGCTAGTTGTGTGTTTGCACATGCGAACTGTATTCTGTACGTGTGGTGTGTACGTGCGTGTGTGTACATGCGTATCTCTCTCTGTTACCTGGGTTCCTTGGTCCTCCAGGTGTCGTTACAGGTGGAGGTACAGGAGCTGACACTGTGGTTGTACTGATGTCTCTATGATCACCAGGGCTTCTTTCAGAGCATGGTAACATCCTCAACATCTCATCTCTCCTCTGAGCCTGGTCAGCTGACTCTCATCAGACTGCCCTGGTCCCCACAGGAATACAGGTAGGCCAACACTCAGAATGGATGAAGTCTTTGACCTATGAGAAGGAGAGGGGGATGGGGGAGGGAGAGGAGAGGGAGGAGGAGAGAATTAGTACATCAAACTCCACAGTTCCCACAGGAATACAGGTAGAAATCTTTTATCCTAGGAGAGGAGGGGAGGGGGAGGGGAGAGGAGGAGAGAATTAGTACATCAACTCCACAGTTCCCCACAGGAATACAGGTAGAAATCTTTATCCTACAGAAGGAGAGGGACGAGGAGGGGAACATAAGAGCAGAGGAGAAGATAAGACATGACGGTCTCAGACTTTTTGACAAATGTGTAGTGTACAAATGTGGTTCTGTGACATAGTCTGGTGTGTACGTGTGTGTTCACATAGTCTGGTGTGTACGTGTGTGTTCCATATGTGGTGTGTGTTCAGTGGTGTGTGTCATCATAGTTGGTGTTACGTGGTGTACTTCGAACTAGTCTGGTGTGTACGTGTGTGTTCACATAGCTTGTGTTGTACGTGCATGATGTTCAAATAGAATCTGGTGTGTAGTGTGTGTTCACATAGTCTCGTTGTGTCGTGTGTGTTTACATTGTCTGGTGTGTCTGTTACCCGTGTGTGTCTACTCTTAGTCTGGTGATGTCCACGTTGTTGTGTTCACATAGTCTGGTGCATGTACGTTGTGTTGTTCACATAGTCTGGTGTGTAGTCTGGTGTTCCACTGTGTGCTCTGGTGTGCTGCCTGTTGATACGCCGTGTGTGACGATGTGTGTCACACTTTTCCATCTGCGTGGTTGTACGTGTGTGTTCACATAGTCTGGGTGTTACGTGTGTGTTCACATAGTCTGGATGTGTACTGTGTGTGTTCACTTAAGATCTGGTGTGTACGTGATGTGTTCAACGTAGTCTGGTGTGTACGTGTGTGTTTCACATGTCTGTGTGTACGTCGTGTGTTCACATAGTCTGGTGTGTACGTGTGTGTTCACATAGTCTGGTGTGTACGTGTGTGTTCACATAGTCTGGTGTGTACGTGTGTGTTCACACTTCCACGTTCTCTCCATGCTGCCGTGCTATTTGTTGCTACTTGGCTACCTGCCAAACTTGTTTTCCTGCTTTTAATAACCGTTTAATCAAACTCTGTACTAAACAAGTTTACCAACGTCCACACTCAACTTTTCATTCAACTTTTTCACCCCGGGCTCTTTATCTGGGCATGGATCTGCAGGACCGCCACCAGCCGAAAAAGCTGAGTAACATTATGCCTTGTGACTGCAGTCGCTGTACTCATAATATACAGGAGAACTATCGCCTTATGGTGAGGATAGCCGTGCTGRAAGKCCAGCTTCAGATGRAATCGTTAGGCAAGGGTCATTTAAGTGTAGGAAAGGATGAAACAGCGTCTGTGCCACCAGTAAGTACAGATAGTAGTATAAATCCCCCCCACACTGTCCCCGCAGCCGGACAATTTTCTCAAGGCTTCTGGAAGGAAATGCTTTCGGCATGCTCAACCGGTGACGCTCATTCAGCTGATAGAAACTTTCAACCGGTTTCCCCATTAAGCAACGAGTCAGAGCCCGAGCCTTCCCAAGTCTCTCCTCCACCAATCACGGGGTCTGAGCCACTAAAGCCTCCCACCATTAGCTCTGACAAATTGAAAACCCTAGTCATTGGCGACTCCATTACCCGCAGTATTAGACTTAAAACGAATCATCCAGCGATCATACACTGTTTACCAGGGGGCAAGGCTACCGACGTTAAGGCTAATCTAAAGAGGGTGCTGGCTGAGCCTAAAACTGGCGAGTGTAGATGGTATAGGGATTTTGTTATCCACGTCGGCAGCAACGATGTTAGAATGAAACAGTCAGAGGTCACCAAGTGCAACATTGCTTTAACATGTAACTTAGCTAGAAAGATGTGTTGGCATCGAGTAATTATCTCTGACCCCCTCCCAGTTAGGGGGAGTGATGAGCTCTACAGCAGAGTCTCACAACTCAATCGCTGGTTGAAAACTATTTTCTGCCCTTCCCAAAAGATAGAATTTCTGGGAGAACGATCGCCCAGAAACCCAGAAACAGGACCAAGCCTGGGCTGCTGAGGAGTGACAGATTATATCCTAGCTGGAGGGGTGCTCTCATCTTATATATCAACATAGACAGGGCTCTAGCTCCACAATGAGATAGGGTGGAGGCCAGGCAGCAGGGTGAGGCCAGGGTGCAGGCCAGGCAGCAGGGTGCAGGCCAAGCAGCAGGGTGGAGGCCAGGCAGCAGGGTGCAGGCCAGGGTGCAGGCCAGGCTGCAGGGTGCAGGCCAAGCAGCAGGGTGAGGCCAGGGTGGAGGCCGGGCAGCAGGGTGAGTCCAGGGTGGAGGCCAGGCAGCAGGGTG